>NC_083238.1:64383579-64665883 GCF_032191835.1 Heteronotia binoei | reverse complement strand
AGTTCAGGACACACTTATGTTCAAGTTAAAAATTGGGGTTTGGTTTAGGGTTGGATAAGATGAAATTCTCATATCACACTGAAGGGTATACTCTGGATTTGGAAAAATTTTGGATGTTTTTCCATTCTCCATTATAGTCTATGAGAATCATTAGAGTGAATGGGCCCATAGGGTTAGGGTTAGGGTTAGGGTTAGAGTTCTGGACACACTTATGTTCAAGTTAAAATTGGGGGTTTGGTTTAGGGTTGGATAAGATGAAATTCTCATATCACACTGAAGGGTATACTCTTGATTTGGAAAAATTTTGGATGTTTTTCCATTCTCCATTATAGTCTATGAGAATCATTAGAGTGAATGGGCCCATAGGGTTAGGGTTAGGGTTAGAGTTCAGGACACACTTATGTTCAAGTTAAAATTGGGGTTTGGTTTAGGGTTGGATAAGATGAAATTTTCATATCACATTGAAAGGTATACTCTTGATTTGGAAAAATTTTGGATGTTTTTTCCATTCTCCATTATAGTCTATGAGAATCATTTAGAGTGAATGGACCCATAGGGTTAGGGTTAGGGTTAGGGTTAGAGTTCAGGACACACTTACGTTCAAGTTAAAATTGGGGTTTGGTTTAGGGTTGGATAAGATGAAATTCTCATATCACACTGAAGGGTATACTCTTGATTTGGAAAAATTTTGGATGTTTTTCCATTCTCCATTATAGTCTATGAGAATCATTAGAGTGAATGGGCCCATAGGGTTAGGGTTAGGGTTAGGGTTAGAGTTCAGGACACACTTATGTTCAAGTTAAAATTGGGGTTTGGTTTAGGGTTGGATAAGATGAAATTTTCATATCACATTGAAAGGTATACTCTTGATTTGGAAAAATTTTGGATGTTTTTCCATTCTCCATTATAGTCTATGAGAATCATTAGAGTGAATGGGCCCATAGGGTTAGGGTTAGGGTTAGAGTTCAGGACACACTTATGTTCAAGTTAAAATTGGGGTTTGGTTTAGGGTTGGATAAGATGAAATTCTCATATCACACTGAAGGGTATACTCTTGATTTGGAAAAATTTTGGATGTTTTTCCATTCTCCATTATAGTCTATGAGAATCATTAGAGTGAATGGGCCCATAGGGTTAGGGTTAGGGTTAGGGTTAGAGTTCAGGACACACTTACGTTCAAGTTAAAATTGGGGTTTGGTTTAGGGTTGGATAAGATGAAATTCTCATATCACACTGAAGGGTATACTCTTGATTTGGAAAAATTTTGGATGTTTTTCCATTCTCCATTATAGTCTATGAGAATCATTAGAGTGAATGGGCCCATAGGGTTAGGGTTAGGGTTAGGGTTAGAGTTCAGGACACACTTACGTTCAAGTTAAAATTGGGGTTTGGTTTAGGGTTGGATAAGATGAAATTTTCATATCACACTAAAGGGTATACTCTTGATTTGGAAAAATTTTGGATGTTTTTCCATTCTCCATTATAGTCTATGAGAATCATTAGAGTGAATGGGCCCATAGGGTTAGGGTTAGGGTTAGGGTTAGAGTTCAGGGACACACTTATGTTCAAGTTAAAATTGGGGTTTGGTTTAGGGTTGGATAAGATGAAATTCTCATATCACACTGAAGGGTATACTCTTGATTTGGAAAAATTTGGATGTTTTTCCATTCTCCATTATAGTCTATGAGAATCATTAGAGTGAATGGGCCCATAGGGTTAGGGTTAGGGTTAGAGTTAGAGTTCAGGACACACTTACGTTCAAGTTAAAATTGGGGTTTGGTTTAGGGTTGGATAAGATGAAATTCTCATATCACACTGAAGGGTATACTCTTGATTTGGAAAAATTTTGGATGTTTTTCCATTCTCCATTATAGTCTATGAGAATCATTAGAGTGAATGGGCCCATAGGGTTAGGGTTAGGGTTAGGGTTAGAGTTCAGGACACACTTATGATCAAGTTAAAATTGGGGTTTGGTTTAGGGTTGGATAAGATGAAATTTTCATACCACATTGAAAGGTATACTCTTGATTTGGAAAAATTTTGGATGTTTTTCCATTCTCCATTATAATCTATGAGAATCATTAGAGTGAATGGGCCCATAGGGTTAGGGTTAGGGTTAGGGGTTAGAGTTCAGGGACACACTTATGTTCAAGTTAAAATTGGGGTTTGGTTTAGGTTTGGATAAGATGAAATTCTCATATCACATTGAAAGGTATACTCTTGATTTGGAAAAATTTTGGATGTTTTTCCATTCTCCATTATAGTCTATGAGAATCATTAGAGTGAATGGGCCCATAGGGTTAGGGTTAGGGTTAGGGTTAGAGTTCAGGGACACACTTACGTTCAAGTTAAAATTGGGGTTTGGTTTAGGGTTGGATAAGATGAAAATCTCATATCACACTGAAGGGTATACTCTTGATTTGGAAAAATTTTGGATGTTTTTCCATTCTCCATTATTGTCTATGAGAATCATTAGAGTGAATGGGCCCATAGGGTTAGGGTTAGGGTTAGAGTTCAGGACACACTTATGTTCAAGTTAAAATTGGGGTTTGGTTTAGGTTTGGATAAGATGAAATTTTCATATCACATTGAAAGGTATACTCTTGATTTGGAAAAATTTTGGATGTTTTTCCATTCTCCATTATAGTCTATGAGAATCATTAGAGTGAATGGGCCCATAGGGTTAGGGTTAGGGTTAGGGTTAGAGTTCAGGACACACTTACGTTCAAGTTAAAATTGGGGTTTGGTTTAGGGTTGGATAAGATGAAATTCTCATATCACACTGAAGGGTATACTCTTGATTTGGAAAAATTTTGGATGTTTTTCCATTCTCCATTATAGTCTATGAGAATCATTAGAGTGAATGGGCCCATAGGGTTAGGGTTAGGGTTAGGGTTAGAGTTCAGGACACACTTATGTTCAAGTTAAAATTGGGGTTTGGTTTAGGGTTGGATAAGATGAAATTTTCATATCACATTGAAAGGTATACTCTTGATTGGAAAAATTTTGGATGTTTTTCCATTCTCCATTATAGTCTATGAGAATCATTAGAGTGAATGGGCCCATAGGGTTAGGGTTAGCGTTAGGGTTAGAGTTCAGGACACACTTATGTTCAAGTTAAAATTGGGGTTTGGTTTAGGGTTGGATAAGATGAAATTCTCATATCACACTGAAGGGTATACTCTTGATTTGGAAATTTTTTGGATGTTTTTCCATTCTCCATTATAGTCTATGAGAATCATTAGAGTGAATGTGCCCATAGGGTTAGGGTTAGGGTTTGAGTTCAGGACACACTTATGTTCAAGTTAAAATTGGGGTTTGGTTTAGGGTTGGATAAGATGAAATTCTCATATCACACTGAAGGGTATACTCTTGATTTGGAAAAATTTTGGATGTTTTTCCATTCTCCATTATAGTCTATGAGAATCATTAGAGTGAATGGGCCCATAGGGTTAGGGTTAGGGTTAGGGTTAGAGTTCAGGACACACTTATGTTCAAGTTAAAATTGGGGTTTGGTTTAGGGTTGGATAAGATGAAATTCTCATATCACACTGAAGGGTATACTCTTGATTTGGAAACATTTTGGATGTTTTTCCATTCTCATTATAGTCTATGAGAATCATTAGAGTGAATGGGTCTATAGGGTTAGGGTTAGGGTTAGAGTTCAGGACACACTTATGTTCAAGTTAAAATTGGGGTTTGGTTTAGGGTTGGATAAGATGAAATTCTCATATCACACTGAAGGGTATACTCTTGATTTGGAAAAATTTTGGATGTTTTTCCATTCTCCATTATAGTCTATGAGAATCATTAGAGTGAATGGGCCCATAGGGTTAGGGTTAGGGGTTAGAGTTCAGGACACACTTACGTTCAAGTTAAAATTGGGGTTTGGGTTTAGGTTTGGATAAGATGAAATTCTCATATCACACTGAAGGGTATACTCTTGATTGGAAATTTTTGGATGTTTTTCCATTCTCCATTATAGTCTATGAGATTCATTAGAGTGAATGGGCCCATAGGGTTAGGGTTAGGGTTAGGGTTAGAGTTCAGGACACACTTACGTTCAAGTTAAAATTGGGGTTTGGTTTAGGGTTGGATAAGATGAAATTCTCATAATCACACTGAAGGGTATACTCTTGATTTGGAAAAATTTTGGATGTTTTTCCATTCTCCATTATAGTCTATGAGAATCATTAGAGTGAATGGGCCCATAGGGTTAGGGTTAGGGTTAGGGTTAGGGTTAGAGTTCAGGACACACTTACGTTCAAGTTAAAATTGGGGTTTGGTTTAGGGGTTGGATAAGATGAAATTTTCATATCACACTAAAGGGTATACTCTTGATTTGGAAAAATTTTGGATGTTTTTCCATTCTCCATTATAGTCTATGAGAATCATTAGAGTGAATGGGCCCATAGGGTTAGGGTTAGGGTTAGGGTTAGAGTTCAGGACACACTTATGTTCAAGTTAAAATTGGGGTTTGGTTTAGGGTTGGATAAGATGAAATTCTCATATCACACTGAAGGGTATACTCTTGATTTGGAAAAATTTTGGATGTTTTTTCCATTCTCCATTATAGTCTATGAGAATCATTAGAGTGAATGGGCCCATAGGGTTAGGGTTAGGGTTAGAGTTAGAGTTCAGGACACACTTACGTTCAAGTTAAAATTGGGGTTTGGTTTAGGGTTGGATAAGATGAAATTCTCATATCACACTGAAGGGTATACTCTTGATTTGGAAAAATTTTGGATGTTTTTCCATTCTCCATTATAGTCTATGAGAATCATTAGAGTGAATGGGCCCATAGGGTTAGGGTTAGGGTTAGGGTTAGAGTTCAGGACACACTTATGATCAAGTTAAAATTGGGGTTTGGTTTAGGGTTGGATAAGATGAAATTTTCATACCACATTGAAAGGTATACTCTTGATTTGGAAAAATTTTGGATGTTTTTCCATTCTCCATTATAATCTATGAGAATCATTAGAGTGAATGGGCCCATAGGGTTAGGGTTAGGGTTAGGGTTAGAGTTCAGGACACACTTATGTTCAAGTTAAAATTGGGGTTTGGTTTAGGTTTGGATAAGATGAAATTCTCATATCACATTGAAAGGTATACTCTTGATTTGGAAAAATTTTGGATGTTTTTCCATTCTCCATTATAGTCTATGAGAATCATTAGAGTGAATGGGCCCATAGGGTTAGGGTTAGGGTTAGGGTTAGAGTTCAGGACACACTTACGTTCAAGTTAAAATTGGGGTTTGGTTTAGGGTTGGATAAGATGAAAATCTCATATCACACTGAAGGGTATACTCTTGATTTGGAAAAATTTTGGATGTTTTTCCATTCTCCATTATTGTCTATGAGAATCATTAGAGTGAATGGGCCCTTAGGGTTAGGGTTAGGGTTAGAGTTCAGGACACACTTATGTTCAAGTTAAAATTGGGGTTTGGTTTAGGTTTGGATAAGATGAAATTTTCATATCACATTGAAAGTATACTCTTGATTTGGAAAAATTTTGGATGTTTTTTCCATTCTCCATTATAGTCTATGAGAATCATTAGAGTGAATGGGCCCATAGGGTTAGGGTTAGGGTTAGGGTTAGAGTTCAGGACACACTTACGTTCAAGTTAAAATTGGGGTTTGGTTTAGGGTTGGATAAGATGAAATTCTCATATCACACTGAAGGGTATACTCTTGATTTGGAAAAATTTTGGATGTTTTTCCATTCTCCATTATAGTCTATGAGAATCATTAGAGTGAATGGGCCCATAGGGTTAGGGTTAGGGTTAGGGTTAGAGTTCAGGACACACTTATGTTCAAGTTAAAATTGGGGTTTGGTTTAGGGTTGGATAAGATGAAATTTTCATATCACATTGAAAGGTATACTCTTGATTTGGAAAAATTTTGGATGTTTTTCCATTCTCCATTATAGTCTATGAGAATCATTAGAGTGAATGGGCCCATAGGGTTAGGGTTAGCGTTAGGGTTAGAGTTCAGGACACACTTATGTTCAAGTTAAAATTGGGGTTTGGTTTAGGGTTGGATAAGATGAAATTCTCATATCACACTGAAGGGTATACTCTTGATTTGGAAAATTTTTGGATGTTTTTCCATTCTCCATTATAGTCTATGAGAAATCATTAGAGTGAATGTGCCCATAGGGTTAGGGTTAGGGTTTGAGTTCAGGACACACTTATGTTCAAGTTAAAATTGGGGTTTGGTTTAGGGTTGGATAAGATGAAATTCTCATATCACACTGAAGGGTATACTCTTGATTGGAAAAATTTTGGATGTTTTTCCATTCTCCATTATAGTCTATGAGAATCATTAGAGTGAATGGGCCCATAGGGTTAGGGTTAGGGTTAGGGTTAGAGTTCAGGACACACTTATGTTCAAGTTAAAATTGGGGTTTGGTTTAGGGTTGGATAAGATGAAATTCTCATATCACACTGAAGGGTATACTCTTGATTTGGAAACATTTTGGATGTTTTTCCATTCTCCATTATAGTCTATGAGAATCATTAGAGTGAATGGGTCTATAGGGTTAGGGTTAGGGTTAGAGTTCAGGACACACTTATGTTCAAGTTAAAATTGGGGTTTGGTTTAGGGTTGGATAAGATGAAATTCTCATATCACACTGAAGGGTATACTCTTGATTTGGAAAAATTTTGGATGTTTTTCCATTCTCCATTATAGTCTATGAGAATCATTAGAGTGAATGGGCCCATAGGGGTTAGGGTTAGGGTTAGAGTTCAGGACACACTTACGTTCAAGTTAAAATTGGGGTTTGGTTTAGGGTTGGATAAGATGAAATTCTCATATCACACTGAAGGGTATACTCTTGATTTGGAAATTTTTGGATGTTTTTCCATTCTCCATTATAGTCTATGAGATTCATTAGAGTGAATGGGGCCCATAGGGTTAGGGTTAGGGTTAGGGTTAGAGTTCAGGACACACTTACGTTCAAGTTAAAATTGGGGTTTGGTTTAGGGTTGGATAAGATGAAATTCTCATATCACACTGAAGGGTATACTCTTGATTTGGAAAAATTTTGGATGTTTTTCCATTCTCCATTATAGTCTATGAGAATCATTAGAGTGAATGGGCCCATAGGGTTAGGGTTAGGGTTAGGGTTAGAGTTCAGGACACACTTACGTTCAAGTTAAAATTGGGGTTTGGTTAGGGTTGGATAAGATGAAATTTTCATATCACACTAAAGGGTATACTCTTGATTTGGAAAAATTTTTGGATGTTTTTCCATTCTCCATTATAGTCTATGAGAATCATTAGAGTGAATGGGCCCATAGGGTTAGGGTTAGGGTTAGGGTTAGAGTTCAGGACACACTTATGTTCAAGTTAAAATTGGGGTTTGGTTTAGGGGTTGGATAAGATGAAATTCTCATATCACACTGAAGGGTATACTCTTGATTTGGAAAAATTTTGGATGTTTTTCCATTCTCCATTATAGTCTATGAGAATCATTAGAGTGAATGGGCCCATAGGGTTAGGGTTAGGGTTAGGGTTAGAGTTCAGGGACACACTTATGATCAAGTTAAAATTGGGGTTTGGTTAGGGTTGGATAAGATGAAATTTTCATACCACATTGAAAGGTATACTCTTGATTTGGAAAAATTTTGGATGTTTTTCCATTCTCCATTATAATCTATGAGAATCATTAGAGTGAATGGGCCCATAGGGTTAGGGTTAGGGTTAGGGTTAGAGTTCAGGACACACTTATGTTCAAGTTAAAATTGGGGTTTGGTTTAGGTTTGGATAAGAATGAAATTCTCATATCACATTGAAAGGTATACTCTTGATTTGGAAAAATTTTGGATGTTTTTCCATTCTCCATTATAGTCTATGAGAATCATTAGAGTGAATGGGCCCATAGGGTTAGGGTTAGGGTTAGGGTTAGAGTTCAGGACACACTTACGTTCAAGTTAAAATTGGGGTTTGGTTTAGGGTTGGATAAGATGAAAATCTCATATCACACTGAAGGGTATACTCTTGATTTGGAAAAATTTTGGATGTTTTTCCATTCTCCATTATTGTCTATGAGAATCATTAGAGTGAATGGGCCCATAGGGTTAGGGTTAGGGTTAGAGTTCAGGACACACTTATGTTCAAGTTAAAATTGGGGTTTGGTTTAGGTTTGGATAAGATGAAATTTTCATATCACATTGAAAGGTATACTCTTGATTTGGAAAAATTTTGGATGTTTTTCCATTCTCCATTATAGTCTATGAGAATCATTAGAGTGAATGGGCCCATAGGGTTAGGGTTAGGGTTAGGGTTAGAGTTCAGGACACACTTACGTTCAAGTTAAAATTGGGGTTTGGTTTAGGGTTGGATAAGATGAAATTCTCATATCACACTGAAGGGTATACTCTTGATTTGGAAAAATTTTGGATGTTTTTCCATTCTCCATTATAGTCTATGAGAATCATTAGAGTGAATGGGCCCATAGGGTTAGGGTTAGGGTTAGGGTTAGAGTTCAGGACACACTTATGTTCAAGTTAAAATTGGGGTTTGGTTTAGGGTTGGATAAGATGAAATTTTCATATCACATTGAAAGGTATACTCTTGATTTGGAAAAATTTGGATGTTTTTCCATTCTCCATTATAGTCTATGAGAATCATTAGAGTGAATGGGCCCATAGGGTTAGGGTTAGCGTTAGGGTTAGAGTTCAGGACACACTTATGTTCAAGTTAAAATTGGGGTTTGGTTTAGGGTTGGATAAGATGAAATTCTCATATCACACTGAAGGGTATACTCTTGATTTGGAAAATTTTTGGATGTTTTTCCATTCTCCATTATAGTCTATGAGAATCATTAGAGTGAATGTGCCCATAGGGTTAGGGTTAGGGTTTGAGTTCAGGACACACTTATGTTCAAGTTAAAATTGGGGTTTGGTTTAGGGTTGGATAAGATGAAATTCTCATATCACACTGAAGGGTATACTCTTGATTTGGAAAAATTTTGGATGTTTTTCCATTCTCCAATTATAGTCTATGAGAATCATTAGAGTGAATGGGCCCATAGGGTTAGGGTTAGGGTTAGGGTTAGAGTTCAGGACACACTTATGTTCAAGTTAAAATTGGGGTTTGGTTTAGGGTTGGATAAGATGAAATTCTCATATCACACTGAAGGGTATACTCTTGATTTGGAAACATTTTGGATGTTTTTTCCATTCTCCATTATAGTCTATGAGAATCATTAGAGTGAATGGGCCCATAGGGTTAGGGTTAGGGTTAGAGTTCAGGACACACTTATGTTCAAGTTAAAATTGGGGGTTTGGTTTAGGGTTGGATAAGATGAAATTCTCATATCACACTGAAGGGTATACTCTTGATTTGGAAAATTTTGGATGTTTTTCCATTCTCCATTATAGTCTATGAGAATCATTAGAGTGAATGGGCCCATAGGGTTAGGGTTAGGGTTAGAGTTCAGGACACACTTACGTTCAAGTTAAATTGGGGTTGGTTTAGGGTTGGATAAGATGAAATTCTCATATCACACTGAAGGGTATACTCTTGATTTGGAAATTTTTGGATGTTTTTCCATTCTCCATTATAGTCTATGAGATTCATTAGAGTGAATGGGCCCATAGGGTTAGGGTTAGGGTTAGGGTTAGAGTTCAGGACACACTTATGTTCAAGTTAAAATTGGGGTTTGGTTTAGGGTTGGATAAGATGAAATTCTCATATCACACTGAAGGGTATACTCTTGATTTGGAAAAATTTTGGATGTTTTTCCATTCTCCATTATAGTCTATGAGAATCATTAGAGTGAATGGGCCCATAGGGTTAGGGTTAGGGTTAGAGTTCAGGACACACTTATGTTCAAGTTAAAATTGGGGTTTGGTTTAGGGTTGGATAAGATGAAATTCTCATATCACACTGAAGGGTATACTCTTGATTTGGAAAAATTTTGGATGTTTTTCCATTCTCCATTATAGTCTATGAGAATCATTAGAGTGAATGGGCCCATAGGGTTAGGGTTAGGGTTAGGGTTAGAGTTCAGGACACACTTACGTTCAAGTTAAAATTGGGGTTTGGTTTAGGGTTGGATAAGATGAAATTCTCATATCACACTGAAGGGTATACTCTTGATTTGGAAAAATTTTGGATGTTTTTCCATTCTCCATTATAGTCTATGAGAATCATTAGAGTGAATGGGCCCATAGGGTTAGGGTTAGGGTTAGGGTTAGAGTTCAGGACACACTTATGTTCAAGTTAAAATTGGGGTTTGGTTTAGGGTTGGATAAGATGAAATTTTCATATCACATTGAAAGGTATACTCTTGATTTGGAAAAATTTTGGATGTTTTTCCATTCTCCATTATAGTCTATGAGAATCATTAGAGTGAATGGGCCCATAGGGTTAGGGTTAGCGTTAGGGTTAGAGTTCAGGACACACTTATGTTCAAGTTAAAATTGGGGTTTGGTTTAGGGTTGGATAAGATGAAATTCTCTCATATCACACTGAAGGGTATACTCTTGATTTGGAAAATTTTTGGATGTTTTTCCATTCTCCATTATAGTCTATGAGAATCATTAGAGTGAATGTGCCCATAGGGTTAGGGTTAGGGTTTGAGTTCAGGACACACTTATGTTCAAGTTAAAATTGGGGTTTGGTTTAGGGTTGGATAAGATGAAATTCTCATATCACACTGAAGGGTATACTCTTGATTTGGAAAAATTTTGGATGTTTTTCCATTCTCCATTATAGTCTATGAGAATCATTAGAGTGAATGGGCCCATAGGGTTAGGGTTAGGGTTAGGGTTAGAGTTCAGGACACACTTATGTTCAAGTTAAAATTGGGGTTTGGTTTAGGGTTGGATAAGATGAAATTCTCATATCACACTGAAGGGTATACTCTTGATTTGGAAACATTTTGGATGTTTTTTTCCATTCTCCATTATAGTCTATGAGAATCATTAGAGTGAATGGGGCCCATAGGGTTAGGGTTAGGGTTAGAGTTCAGGACACACTTATGTTCAAGTTAAAATTGGGGTTTGGTTTAGGGTTGGATAAGAATGAAATTCTCATATCACACTGAAGGGTATACTCTTGATTTGGAAAAATTTTGGATGTTTTTTCCATTCTCCATTATAGTCTATGAGAATCATTAGAGTGAATGGGCCCATAGGGTTAGGGTTAGGGTTAGAGTTCAGGACACACTTACGTTCAAGTTAAAATTGGGGTTTGGTTTAGGGTTGGATAAGATGAAATTCTCATATCACACTGAAGGGTATACTCTTGATTTGGAAATTTTTGGATGTTTTTCCATTCTCCATTATAGTCTATGAGATTCATTAGAGTGAATGGGCCCATAGGGTTAGGGTTAGGGTTAGGGTTAGAGTTCAGGACACACTTATGTTCAAGTTAAAATTGGGGTTTGGTTTAGGGTTGGATAAGATGAAATTCTCATATCACACTGAAGGGTATACTCTTGATTTGGAAAAATTTTGGATGTTTTTCCATTCTCCATTATAGTCTATGAGAATCATTAGAGTGAATGGGCCCATAGGGTTAGGGTTAGGGTTAGAGTTCAGGACACACTTATGTTCAAGTTAAAATTGGGTTTGGTTAGGGTTGGATAAGATGAAATTCTCATATCACACTGAAGGGTATACTCTTGATTTGGAAAAATTTTGGATGTTTTTCCATTCTCCATTATAGTCTATGAGAATCATTAGAGTGAATGGGCCCATAGGGTTAGGGTTAGGGTTAGAGTTCAGGACACACTTACGTTCAAGTTAAAATTGGGGTTTGGTTTAGGGTTGGATAAGATGAAATTCTCATATCACACTGAAGGGTATACTCTTGATTTGGAAATTTTGGATGTTTTTCCATTCTCCATTATAGTCTATGAGATTCATTAGAGTGAATGGGCCCATAGGGTTAGGGTTAGGGTTAGGGTTAGAGTTCAGGACACACTTATGTTCAAGTTAAAATTGGGGTTTGGTTTAGGGTTGGATAAGATGAAATTCTCATATCACACTGAAGGGTATACTCTTGATTTGGAAAAATTTTGGATGTTTTTCCATTCTCCATTATAGTCTATGAGAATCATTAGAGTGAATGGGCCTATAGGGTTAGGGTTAGGGTTAGGGTTAGAGTTCAGGACACACTTATGTTCAAGTTAAAATTGGGGTTTGGTTTAGGGTTGGATAAGATGAAATTCTCATATCACACTGAAGGGTATACTCTTGATTTGGAACAATTTTGGATGTTTTTCCATTCTCCATTATAGTCTATGAGAATCATTAGAGTGAATGGGCCCATAGGGTTAGGGTTAGGGTTAGAGTTCAGGACACACTTACGTTCAAGTTAAAATTGGGGTTTGGTTTAGGGTTGGATAAGATGAAATTCTCATATCACACTGAAGGGTATACTCTTGATTTGGAAAAATTTTGGATGTTTTTCCATTCTCCATTATAGTCTATGAGAAATCATTAGAGTGAATGGGCCCATAGGGTTAGGGTTAGGGTTAGGGTTAGAGTTCAGGACACACTTATGTTCAAGTTAAAATTGGGGTTTGGTTTAGGTTGGATAAGATGAAATTCTAATATCACACTGAAGGGTATACTCTTGATTTGGAAAAATTTTGGATGTTTTTCCATTCTCCATTATAGTCTATGAGAATCATTAGAGTGAATGGGCCTATAGGGTTAGGGTTAGGGTTAGGGTTAGGGTTAGAGTTCAGGGACACACTTATGTTCAAGTTAAAATTGGGGTTTGGTTTAGGGTTGGATAAGATGAAATTCTCATATCACACTGAAGGGTATACTCTTGATTTGGAAAAATTTTGGATGTTTTCCATTCTCCATTATAGTCTATGAGAATCATTAGAGTGAATTTGCCCATAGGGTTAGGGTTAGGGTTAGAGTTCAGGACACACTTATGTTCAAGTTAAAATTGGGGTTTGGTTTAGGGTTGGATAAGATGAAATTTTCATATCACATTGAAAGGTATACTCTTGATTTGGAAAAATTTTGGATATTTTTCCATTCTCCATTATAGTCTATGAGAATCATTAGAGTGAATGGGGCCCATAGGGTTAGGGTTAGGGTTAGAGTTCAGGACACACTTATGTTCAAGTTAAAATTGGGGTTTGGTTTAGGTTGGATAAGATGAAATGCTCATATCACACTGAAGGGGTATACTCTTGATTTGGAAAAATTTTGGATGTTTTTCCATTCTCCATTATAGTCTATGAGAATCATTAGAGTGAATGGGCCCATAGGGTTAGGGTTAGGGTTAGGGTTAGGGTTAGAGTTCACGACACACTTATGTTCAAGTTAAAATTGGGGTTTCGTTTAGGGTTGGATAAGATGAAATTCTCATATCACACTGAAGGGTATACTCTTGATTTGGAAAAATTTTGGATGTTTTTCCATTCTCCATTATAGTCTATGAGAATCATTAGAGTGAATGGGCCCATAGGGTTAGGGTTAGGGTTAGGGTTAGGGTTAGAGTTCAGGACACACTTATGTTCAAGTTAAAATTGGGGTTTGGTTAGGGTTGGATAAGATGAAATTCTCATATCACACTGAAGGGGTATACTCCTTGATTTGGAAAAATTTTGGATGTTTTTCCATTCTCCATTATAGTCTATGAGAATCATTAGAGTGAATGGGCCTATAGGGTTAGGGTTAGGGTTAGAGTTCAGGACACACTTATGTTCAAGTTAAAATTGGGGTTTGGTTTAGGGTTGGATAAGATGAAATTCTCATATCACACTGAAGGGTATACTCTTGATTTGGAACAATTTTGGATGTTTTTCCATTCTCCATTATAGTCTATGAGAATCATTAGACGTGAATGGGCCCATAGGGTTAGGGTTAGGGTTAGAGTTCAGGACACACTTACGTTCAAGTTAAAATTGGGGTTTGGTTTAGGGTTGGATAAGATGAAAATTCTCATATCACACTGAAGGGTATACTCTTGATTTGGAAAAATTTTGGATGTTTTTCCATTCTCCATTATAGTCTATGAGAATCATTAGAGTGAATGGGCCCATAGGGTTAGGGTTAGGGTTAGGGTTAGAGTTCAGGACACACTTATGTTCAAGTTAAAATTGGGGTTTGGTTTAGGGTTGGATAAGATGAAATTCTAATATCACACTGAAGGGTATACTCTTGATTTGGAAAAATTTTGGATGTTTTTTCCATTCTCCATTATAGTCTATGAGAATCATTAGAGTGAATGGGCCTATAGGGTTAGGGTTAGGGTTAGGGTTAGGGTTAGAGTTCAGGACACACTTATGTTCAAGTTAAAATTGGGGTTTGGTTTAGGGTTGGATAAGATGAAATTCTCATATCACACTGAAGGGTATACTCTTGATTTGGAAAAATTTTGGATGTTTTTCCATTCTCCATTATAGTCTATGAGAATCATTAGAGTGAATTTGCCCATAGGGTTAGGGTTAGGGTTAGAGTTCAGGACACACTTATGTTCAAGTTAAAATTGGGGTTTGGTTTAGGGTTGGATAAGATGAAATTTTCATATCACATTGAAAGGTATACTCTTGATTTGGAAAAATTTTGGATATTTTTCCATTCTCCATTATAGTCTATGAGAATCATTAGAGTGAATGGGCCCATAGGGTTAGGGTTAGGGTTAGAGTTCAGGACACACTTATGTTCAAGTTAAAATTGGGGTTTGGTTTAGGGTTGGATAAGATGAAATGCTCATATCACACTGAAGGGTATACTCTTGATTTGGAAAAATTTTGGATGTTTTTCCATTCTCCATTATAGTCTATGAGAATCATTAGAGTGAATGGGCCCATAGGGTTAGGGTTAGGGTTAGGGTTAGAGTTCACGACACACTTATGTTCAAGTTAAAATTGGGGTTTCGTTTAGGGTTGGATAAGATGAAATTCTCATATCACACTGAAGGGTATACTCTTGATTTGGAAAATTTTGGATGTTTTTCCATTCTCCATTATAGTCTATGAGAATCATTAGAGTGAATGGGCCCATAGGGTTAGGGTTAGGGTTAGGGTTAGAGTTCAGGACACACTTATGTTCAAGTTAAAATTGGGGTTTGGTTTAGGGTTGGATAAGATGAAATTCTCATATCACACTGAAGGGTATACTCTTGATTTGGAAAAATTTTGAATGTTTTTCCATTCTCCATTATAGTCTATGAGAATCATTAGAGTGAATGGGCCTATAGGGTTAGGGTTAGGGTTAGAGTTCAGGACACACTTATGTTCAAGTTAAAATTGGGGTTTGGTTTAGGGGGTTGGATAAGATGAAATTCTCATATCACACTGAAGGGTATACTCTGATTTGGAAAAATTTTGGATGTTTTTTCCATTCTCCATTATAGTCTATGAGAATCATTAGAGTGAATGGGCCCATAGGGTTAGGGTTAGGGTTAGAGTTCAGGACACACTTATGTTCAAGTTAAAATTGGGGTTTGGTTAGGGTTGGATAAGATGAAATTCTCATATCACACTGAAGGGTATACTCTTGATTTGGAAAAATTTTGGATGTTTTTCCATTCCCCATTATAGTCTATGAGAATCATTAGAGTGAATGGGCCCATAGGGTTAGGGTTAGGGTTAGAGTTCAGGACACACTTACGTTCAAGTTAAAATTGGGGTTTGGTTTAGGGTTGGATAAGATGAAATTCTCATATCACACTGAAGGGTATACTCTTGATTTGGAAAAATTTTGGATGTTTTTCCATTCTCCATTATAGTCTATGAGAATCATTAGAGTGAATTTGCCCATAGGGTTAGGGTTAGGGTTAGAGTTCAGGACACACTTATGTTCAAGTTAAAATTGGGGTTTGGTTTAGGGTTGGATAAGATGAAATTTTCATATCACATTGAAAGGTATACTCTTGATTTGGAAAAATTTTGGATGTTTTTCCATTCTCCATTATAGTCTATGAGAATCATTAGAGTGAATGGGCCCATAGGGTTAGGGTTAGGGTTAGAGTTCAGGACACACTTATGTTCAAGTTAAAATTGGGGTTTGGTTTAGGGTTGGATAAGATGAAATGCTCATATCACATTGAAAGGTATACTCTTGATTTGGAAAAATTTTGGATGTTTTTTCCATTCTCCATTATAGTCTATGAGAATCATTAGAGTGAATGGGCCCATAGGGTTAGGGTTAGCGTTAGGGTTAGAGTTCAGGACACACTTATGTTCAAGTTAAAATTGGGGTTTGGTTTAGGGTTGGATAAGATGAAACTCTCATATCACACTGAAGGGTATACTCTTGATTTGGAAAATTTTTGGATGTTTTTTCCATTCTCCATTATAGTCTATGAGAATCATTAGAGTGAATGTGCCCATAGGGTTAGGGTTAGGGTTAGGGTTTGAGTTCAGGACACACTTATGTTCAAGTTAAAATTGGGGTTTGGTTTAGGGTTGGATAAGATGAAATTCTCATATCACACTGAAGGGTATACTCTTGATTTGGAAAAATTTTGGATGTTTTTCCATTCTCCATTATAGTCTATGAGAATCATTAGAGTGAATGGGCCCATAGGGTTAGGGTTAGGGTTAGGGTTAGAGTTCAGGACACACTTATGTTCAAGTTAAAATTGGGGTTTGGTTTAGGGTTGGATAAGATGAAATTCTCATATCACACTGAAGGGTATACTCTTGATTTGGAAAAATTTTGGATGTTTTTCCATTCTCCATTATAGTCTATGAGAATCATTAGAGTGAATGGGGCCTATAGGGTTAGGGTTAGGGTTAGGGTTAGAGTTCAGGACACACTTATGTTCAAGTTAAAATTGGGGTTTGGTTTAGGGTTGGATAAGATGAAATTCCTCATATCACACTGAAGGGTATACTCTTGATTTGGAAGAATTTTGGATGTTTTTTCCATTCTCCATTATAGTCTATGAGAATCATTAGAGTGAATGGGCCCATAGGGTTAGGGTTAGGGTTAGAGTTCAGGACACACTTACGTTCAAGTTAAAATTGGGGTTTGGTTTAGGGTTGGATAAGATGAAATTCTCATATCACACTGAAGGGTATACTCTTGATTTGGAAAAATTTTGGATGTTTTTCCATTCTCCATTATAGTCTATGAGAATCATTAGAGTGAATGGGCCCATAGGGTTAGGGTTAGGGTTAGAGTTCAGGACACACTTATGTTCAAGTTAAAATTGGGGTTTGGTTTAGGGTTGGATAAGATGAAATTTTCATATCACATTGAAAGGTATACTCTTGATTTGGAAAAAATTTTGGATGTTTTTCCATTCTCCATTATAGTCTATGAGAATCATTAGAGTGAATGGGCCCATTCAGGGCTCTAGATGATTCCGTCATAGACTATAATGGAGAATGGAAAAAGCATCCGAAAATTTTTCCAAATCAAGAAGGTATACCTTCAATGTTATTTGAGAATTTGCATCTTATCCAACCCTAAACCAAACCCCAATTTAGAACTTGAGACATAATGTGTCCTGATCTCTAACCCTAACCCTAACCCTATGGGCCCATTCACTCTAATGATTTCTCATAGACTATAATGGAGAATGGAAAAACATCCAAAATTTTTCCAAATCAAGAGTATACCTTTCAATGTGATATGAAAATTTCATCTTATCCAACCCTAAACCAAACCCCAATTTTAACTTGAACATAAGTGTGTCCTGAACTCTAACCCTAACCCTAACCCTATGGGGCCCATTCACTCTAATGATTCTCATAGACTATAATGGAGAATGGAAAAAACATCCAAAATTTTTCCAAATCAAGAGTATACCCTTCAGTGTGATATGAGAATTTCATCTTATCCAACCCTAAACCAAACCCCAATTTTAACTTGAACGTAAGTGTGTCCTGAACTCTAACCCTAACCCTAACCCTATGGGCCCATTCACTCTAATGATTCTCATAGACTATAATGGAGAATGGAAAAACATCCAAAATTCTTCCAAATCAAGAGTATACCCTTCAGTGTGATATGAGAATTTCATCTTATCCAACCCTAAACCAAACCCCCAATTTTAACTTGAACATAAGTGTGTCCTGAACTCTAACCCTAACCCTAACCCTAACCCTATAGGCCCATTCACTCTAATGATTCTCATAGACTATAATGGAGAATGGAAAAACATCCAAAATTTTTCCAAATCAAGAGTATACCCTTCAGTGTGATATGAGAATTTCATCTTATCCAACCCTAAACCAAACCCCAATTTTAACTTGAACATAAGTGTGTCCTGAACTCTAACCCTAACCCTAACCCTAACCCTATGGGCCCATTCACTCTAATGATTCTCATAGACTATAATGGAGAATGGAAAAACATCCAAAATTTTTCCAAATCAAGAGTATACCCTTCAGTGTGATATGAGAATTTCATCTTATCCAACCCTAAAACCAAACCCCCAATTTTAACTTGAACATAAGTGTGTCCTGAACTCAAACCCTAACCCTAACCCTAACCCTATGGGCACATTCACTCTAATGATTCTCATAGACTATAATGGAGAATGGAAAAACATCCAAAAATTTTCCAAATCAAGAGTATACCCTTCAGTGTGATATGAGAGTTTCATCTTATCCAACCCTAAACCAAACCCCAATTTTAACTTGAACATAAGTGTGTCCTGAACTCTAACCCTAACGCTAACCCTAACCCCTATGGGCCCATTCACTCTAATGATTCTCATAGACTATAATGGAGAATGGAAAAAACATCCAAAATTTTTCCAAATCAAGAGTAATACCTTTCAATGTGATATGAGCATTTCATCTTATCCAACCCTAAACCAAACCCCAATTTTAACTTGAACATAAGTGTGTCCTGAACTCTAACCCTAACCCTAACCCTATGGGCCCATTCACTCTAATGATTCTCATAGACTATAATGGAGAATGGAAAAACATCCAAAATTTTTCCAAATCAAGAGTATACCTTTCAATGTGATATGAAAATTTCATCTTATCCAACCCTAAACCAAACCCCAATTTTAACTTGAACATAAGTGTGTCCTGAACTCTAACCCTAACCCTAACCCTATGGGCAAATTCACTCTAATGATTCTCATAGACTATAATGGAGAATGGAAAAACATCCAAAATTTTTCCAAATCAAGAGTATACCCTTCAGTGTGATATGAGAATTTCATCTTATCCAACCCTAAACCAAACCCCCAATTTTAACTTGAACGTAAGTGTGTCCTGAACTCTAACCCTAACCCTAACCCTATGGGCCCATTCACTCTAATGATTCTCATAGACTATAATGGGGAATGGAAAAACATCCAAAATTTTTCCAAATCAAGAGTATACCCTTCAGTGTGATATGAGAATTTCATCTTATCCAACCCTAAACCAAACCCCAATTTTAACTTGAACATAAGTGTGTCCTGAACTCTAACCCTAACCCTAACCCTATGGGCCCATTCACTCTAATGATTCTCATAGACTATAATGGAGAATGGAAAAACATCCAAAATTTTTCCAAATCAAGAGTATACCCTTCAGTGTGATATGAGAATTTCATCTTATCCAACCCTAAACCAAACCCCAATTTTAACTTGAACATAAGTGTGTCCTGAACTCTAACCCTAACCCTAACCCTATAGGCCCATTCACTCTAATGATTCTCATAGACTATAATGGAGAATGGAAAAACATTCAAAATTTTTCCAAATCAAGAGTATACCCTTCAGTGTGATATGAGAATTTCATCTTATCCAACCCTAAACCAAACCCCAATTTTAACTTGAACATAAGTGTGTCCTGAACTCTAACCCTAACCCTAACCCTAACCCTATGGGGCCCATTCACTCTAATGATTCTCATAGACTATAATGGAGAATGGAAAAACATCCAAAATTTTTCCAAATCAAGAGTATACCCTTCAGTGTGATATGAGAATTTCATCTTATCCAACCCTAAACGAAACCCCAATTTTAACTTGAACATAAGTGTGTCGTGAACTCTAACCCTAACCCTAACCCTAACCCTATGGGCCCATTCACTCTAATGATTCTCATAGACTATAATGGAGAATGGAAAAACATCCAAAATTTTTCCAAATCAAGAGTATACCCTTCAGTGTGATATGAGCATTTCATCTTATCCAACCCTAAACCAAACCCCAATTTTAACTTGAACATAAGTGTGTCCTGAACTCTAACCCTAACCCTAACCCTATGGGCCCATTCACTCTAATGATTCTCATAGACTATAATGGAGAATGGAAAAATATCCAAAATTTTTCCAAATCAAGAGTATACCTTTCAATGTGATATGAAAATTTCATCTTATCCAACCCTAAACCAAACCCCAATTTTAACTTGAACATAAGTGTGTCCTGAACTCTAACCCTAACCCTAACCCTATGGGCAAATTCACTCTAATGATTCTCATAGACTATAATGGAGAATGGAAAAACATCCAAAATTTTTCCAAATCAAGAGTATACCCTTCAGTGTGATATGAGAATTTCATCTTATCCAACCCTAAACCAAACCCCAATTTTAAACTTGAACATAAGTGTGTCCTGAACTCTAACCCTAACCCTAACCCTAACCCTAACCCTATAGGCCCATTCACTCTAATGATTCTCATAGACTATAATGGAGAATGGAAAAACATCCAAAATTTTTCCAAATCAAGAGTATACCCTTCAGTGTGATATTAGAATTTCATCTTATCCAACCCTAAACCAAACCCCAATTTTAACTTGAACATAAGTGTGTCCTGAACTCTAACCCTAACCCTAACCCCTAACCCTATGGGCCCATTCACTCTAATGATTCTCATAGACTATAATGGAGAATGAAAAACATCCAAAATTTTCCAAATCAAGAGTATACCCTTCAGTGTGATATGAGAATTTCATCTTATCCAACCCTAAACCAAACCCCAATTTTAACTTGAACGTAAGTGTGTCCTGAACTCTAACCCTAACCCTAACCCTATGGGCCCATTCACTCTAATGATTCTCATAGACTATAATGGAGAATGGAAAAACATCCAAAATTGTTCCAAATCAAGAGTATACCCTTCAGTGTGATATGAGAATTTCATCTTATCCAACCTAAACCAAACCCCAATTTTAACTTGAACATAAGTGTGTCCTGAACTCTAACCCTAACCCTAACCCTATAGGCCCATTCACTCTAATGATTCTCATAGACTATAATGGAGAATGGAAAAACATCCAAAATTTTTCCAAATCAAGAGTATACCCTTCAGTGTGATATGAGAATTTCATCTTATCCAACCCTAAACCAAACCCCAATTTTAACTTGAACATAAGTGTGTCCTGAACTCTAACCCTAACCCTAACCCTAACCCTAACCCTATGGGCCCATTCACTCTAATGATTCTCATAGACTATAATGGAGAATGGAAAAACATCCAAAATTTTTCCAAATCAAGAGTATACCCTTCAGTGTGATATGAGAATTTCATCTTATCCAACCCTAAACGAAACCCCAATTTTAACTTGAACATAAGTGTGTCGTGAACTCTAACCCTAACCCTAACCCTAACCCTAACCCTATGGGCCCATTCACTCTAATGATTCTCATAGACTATAATGGAGAATGGAAAAACATCCAAAATTTTTCCCAAATCAAGAGTATACCCTTCAGTGTGATATGAGCATTTCATCTTATCCAACCCTAAACCAAACCCCAATTTTAACTTGAACATAAGTGTGTCCTGACTCTAACCCTAACCCTAACCCTATGGGCCCATTCACTCTAATGATTCTCATAGACTATAATGGAGAATGGAAAAATATCCAAAATTTTTCCAAATCAAGAGTATACCTTTCAATGTGATATGAAAATTTCATCTTATCCAACCCTAAACCAAACCCCAATTTTAACTTGAACATAAGTGTGTCCTGAACTCTAACCCTAACCCTAACCCTATGGGCAAATTCACTCTAATGATTCTCATAGACTATAATGGAGAATGGAAAAACATCCAAAATTTTTCCAAATCAAGAGTATACCCTTCAGTGTGATATGAGAATTTCATCTTATCCAACCCTAAACCAAACCCCAATTTTAACTTGAACATAAGTGTGTCCTGAACTCTAACCCTAACCCTAACCCTAACCCTAACCCTATAGGCCCATTCACTCTAATGATTCTCATAGACTATAATGGAGAATGGAAAAACATCCAAAAATTTTTCCAAATCAAGAGTATACCCTTCAGTGTGATATTAGAATTTCATCTTATCCAACCCTAAACCAAACCCCAATTTTAACTTGAACATAAGTGTGTCCTGAACTCTAACCCTAACCCTAACCCTAACCCTATGGGCCCATTCACTCTAATGATTCTCATAGACTATAATGGAGAATGGAAAAACATCCAAAATTTTTCCAAATCAAGAGTATACCCTTCAGTGTGATATGAGAATTTCATCTTATCCAACCCTAAACCAAACCCCAATTTTAACTTGAACGTAAGTGTGTCCTGAACTCTAACCCTAACCCTAACCCTATGGGCCCATTCACTCTAATGATTCTCATAGACTATAATGGAGAATGGAAAAACATCCAAAATTGTTCCAAATCAAGAGTATACCCTTCAGTGTGATATGAGAATTTCATCTTATCCAACCCTAAACCAAACCCCAATTTTAACTTGAACATAAGTGTGTCCTGAACTCTAACCCTAACCCTAACCCTAACCCTATAGGCCCATTCACTCTAATGATTCTCATAGACTATAATGGAGAATGGAAAAACATCCAAAATTTTTCCAAATCAAGAGTATACCCTTCAGTGTGATATGAGAATTTCATCTTATCCAACCCTAAACCAAACCCCAATTTTAACTTGAACATAAGTGTGTCCTGAACTCTAACCCTAACCCTAACCCCTAACCCTATGGGCCCATTCACTCTAATGAATCTCATAGACTATAATGGAGAATGGAAAAACATCCAAAAATTTCCAAATCAAGAGTATACCCTTCAGTGTGATATGAGAATTTCATCTTATCCAACCCTAAACCAAACCCCAATTTTAACTTGAACGTAAGTGTGTCCTGAACTCTAACCCTAACCCTAACCCTATGGGCCCATTCACTCTAATGATTCTCATAGACTATAATGGAGAATGGAAAAACATCCAAAATTTTTCCAAATCAAGAGTATACCCTTCAGTGTGATATGAGAATTTCATCTTATCCAACCCTAAACCAAACCCCAATTTTAACTTGAACATAAGTGTGTCCTGAACTCTAACCCTAACCCTAACCCTATGGGCCCATTCACTCTAATGATTCTCATAGACTATAATGGAGAATGGAAAAACATCCAAAATTTTTCCAAATCAAGAGTATACCCTTCAGTGTGATATGAGAATTTCATCTTATCCAACCCTAAACCAAACCCCAATTTTAACTTGAACATAAGTGTGTCCTGAACTCTAACCCTAACCCTAACCCTAACCCTATGGGCCCATTCACTCTAATGAATCTCATAGACTATAATGGAGAATGGAAAAACATCCAAAAATTTCCAAATCAAGAGTATACCCTTCAGTGTGATATGAGAATTTCATCTTATCCAACCCTAAACCAAACCCCAATTTTAACTTGAACGTAAGTGTGTCCTGAACTCTAACCCTAACCCTAACCCTATGGGCCCATTCACTCTAATGATTCTCATAGACTATAATGGAGAATGGAAAAACATCCAAAATTTTTCCAAATCAAGAGTATACCCTTCAGTGTGATATGAGAATTTCATCTTATCCAACCCTAAACCAAACCCCAATTTTAACTTGAACATAAGTGTGTCCTGAACTCTAACCCTAACCCTAACCCTATGGGCCCATTCACTCTAATGATTCTCATAGACTATAATGGAGAATGGAAAAACATCCAAAATGTTTCCAAATCAAGAGTATACCCTTCAGTGTGATATGAGAATTTCATCTTATCCAACCCTAAACCAAACCCCAATTTTAACTTGAACATAAGTGTGTCCTGAACTCTAACCCTAACCCTAACCCTAACCCTATGGGCCCATTCACTCTAATGATTCTCATAGACTATAATGGAGAATGGAAAAACATCCAAAATTTTTCCAAATCAAGAGTATACCCTTCAGTGTGATATGAGAATTTCATCTTATCCAACCCTAAACCAAACCCCAATTTTAACTTGAACATAAGTGTGTCCTGAAACTCAAACCCTAACCCTAACCCTATGGGCACATTCACTCTAATGATTCTCATAGACTATAATGGAGAATGGAAAAACATCCAAAAATTTTCCAAATCAAGAGTATACCCTTCAGTGTGATATGAGAATTTCATCTTATCCAACCCTAAACCAAACCCCAATTTTAACTTGAACATAAGTGTGTCCTGAACTCTAACCCTAACGCTAACCCTAACCCTATGGGTCCCATTCACTCTAATGATTCTCATAGACTATAATGGAGAATGGAAAAACATCCAAAATTTTTCCAAATCAAGAGTATACCTTTCAATGTGATATGAAAATTTCATCTTATCCAACCCTAAACCAAACCCCAATTTTAACTTGAACATAAGTGTGTCCTGAACTCTAACCCTAACCCTAACCCTAACCCTATGGGCCCATTCACTCTAATGATTCTCATAGACTATAATGGAGAATGGAAAAACATCCAAAATTTTTCCAAATCAAGAGTATACCCTTCAGTGTGATATGAGAATTTCATCTTATCCAACCCTAAACCAAACCCAATTTTAACTTGAACGTAAGTGTGTCCTGAACTCTAACCCTAACCCTAACCCTAACCCCTATGGGCCCATTCACTCTAATGATTCTCATAGACTATAATGGAGAATGGAAAAACATCCAAAATTTTTCCAAATCAAGAGTATACCCTTCAGTGTGATATGAGAATTTCATCTTATCCAACCCTAAACCAAACCCCAATTTTAACTTGAACATAAGTGTGTCCTGAACTCTAACCCTAACCCTAACCCTATGGGCCCATTCACTCTAATGATTCTCATAGACTATAATGGAGAATGGAAAAACATCCAAAATTTTTCCAAATCAAGAGTATACCCTTCAGTGTGATATGAGAATTTCATCTTATCCAACCTAAACCAAACCCCAATTTTAACTTGAACATAAGTGTGTCCTGAACTCTAACCCTAACCCTAACCCTAACCCTATGGGCCCATTCACTCTAATGAATCTCATAGACTATAATGGAGAATGGAAAAACATCCAAAAATTTCCAAATCAAGAGTATACCCTTCAGTGTGATATGAGAAATTTCATCTTATCCAACCCTAAACCAAACCCCAATTTTAACTTGAACGTAAGTGTGTCCTGAACTCTAACCCTAACCCTAACCCTATGGGGCCCATTCACTCTAATGATTCTCATAGACTATAATGGAGAATGGAAAAACATCCAAAATTTTTCCAAATCAAGAGTATACCCTTCAGTGTGATATGAGAATTTCATCTTATCCAACCCTAAACCAAACCCCAATTTTAACTTGAACATAAGTGTGTCCTGAACTCTAACCCTAACCCTAACCCTATGGGCCCATTCACTCTAATGATTCTCATAGACTATAATGGAGAATGGAAAAACATCCAAAATGTTTCCAAATCAAGAGTATACCCTTCAGTGTGATATGAGAATTTCATCTTATCCAACCCTAAACCAAACCCCCAATTTTAACTTGAACATAAGTGTGTCCTGAACTCTAACCCTAACCCTAACCCTAACCCTATGGGCCCATTCACTCTAATGATTCTCATAGACTATAATGGAGAATGGAAAAACATCCAAAATTTTTCCAAATCAAGAGTATACCCTTCAGTGTGATATGAGAATTTCATCTTATCCAACCCTAAACCAAACCCCAATTTTAACTTGAACATAAGTGTGTCCTGAACTCAAACCCTAACCCTAACCCTATGGGCACATTCACTCTAATGATTCTCATAGACTATAATGGAGAATGGAAAAACATCCAAAAATTTTCCAAATCAAGAGTATACCCTTCAGTGTGATATGAGAATTTCATCTTATCCAACCCTAAACCAAACCCCAATTTTAACTTGAACATAAGGTGTGTCCTGAACTCTAACCCTAACGCTAACCCTAACCCTATGGGCCCATTCACTCTAATGATTCTCATAGACTATAATGGAGAATGGAAAAACATCCAAAATTTTTCCAAATCAAGAGTATACCTTTCAATGTGATATGAAAATTTCATCTTATCCAACCCTAAACCAAACCCCCAATTTTAACTTGAACATAAGTGTGTCCTGAACTCTAACCCTAACCCTAACCCTAACCCTATGGGCCCATTCACTCTAATGATTCTCATAGACTATAATGGAGAATGGAAAAACATCCAAAATTTTTCCAAATCAAGAGTATACCCTTCAGTGTGATATGAGAATTTCATCTTATCCAACCCTAAACCAAACCCCAATTTTAACTTGAACGTAAGTGTGTCCTGAACTCTAACCCTAACCCTAACCCTAACCCTATGGGCCCATTCACTCTAATGATTCTCATAGACTATAATGGAGAATGGAAAAACATCCAAAATTTTTTCCAAATCAAGAGTATACCTTTCAATGTGATATGAAAATTTCATCTTATCCAAACCTAAACCAAACCCCAATTTTAACTTGAACATAAGTGTGTCCTGAACTCTAACCCTAACCCTAACCCTATGGGCCCATTCACTCTAATGATTCTCATAGACAATAATGGAGAATGAAAAACATCCAAAATTTTTCCAAATCAAGAGTATACCCTTCAGTGTGATATGAGATTTTCATCTTATCCAACCCTAAACCAAACCCCAATTTTAACTTGAACGTAAGTGTGTCCTGAACTCTAACCCTAACCCTAACCCTAACCCTATGGGCCCATTCACTCTAATGATTCTCATAGACTATAATGGAGAATGGAAAAACATCCAAAATTTTTCCAAATCAAGAGTATACCTTTCAATGTGATATGAGAATTTCATCTTATCCAAACCTAAACCAAACCCCAATTTTAACTTGAACATAAGTGTGTCCTGAACTCTAACCCTAACCCTAACCCTAACCCTATGGGCCCATTCACTCTAATGATTCTCATAGATTATAATGGAGAATGGGAAAAACATCCAAAATTTTTCCAAATCAAGAGTATACCTTTCAATGTGGTATGAAAATTTCATCTTATCCAACCCTAAACCAAACCCCAATTTTAACTTGATCATAAGTGTGTCCTGAACTCTAACCCTAACCCTAACCCTAACCCTATGGGCCCATTCACTCTAATGATTCTCATAGACTATAATGGAGAATGGAAAAACATCCAAAATTTTTCCAAATCAAGAGTATACCCTTCAGTGTGATATGAGAATTTCATCTTATCCAACCCTAAACCAAACCCCAATTTTAACTTGAACATAAGTGTGTCCTGAACTCTAACCCTAACCCTAACCCTAACCCTATGGGCCCATTCACTCTAATGATTCTCATAGACTATAATGGAGAATGGAAAAACATCCAAAATTTTTCCAAATCAAGAGTATACCCTTTAGTGTGATATGAAAATTTCATCTTATCCAACCCTAAACCAAACCCCAATTTTAACTTGAACGTAAGTGTGTCCTGAACTCTAACCCTAACCCTAACCCTAACCCTATGGGCCCATTCACTCTAATGATTCTCATAGACTATAATGGAGAATGGAAAAACATCCAAAATTTTTCCAAATCAAGAGTATACCCTTCAGTGTGATATGAGAATTTCATCTTATCCAACCCTAAACCAAACCCCAATTTTAACTTGAACGTAAGTGTGTCCTGAACTCTAACCCTAACCCTAACCCTAACCCTATGGGCCCATTCACTCTAATGAATCTCATAGACTATAATGGAGAATGGAAAAACATCCAAAAATTTCCAAATCAAGAGTATACCCTTCAGTGTGATATGAGAATTTCATCTTATCCAACCCTAAACCAAACCCCAATTTTAACTTGAACGTAAGTGTGTCCTGAACTCTAACCCTAACCCTAACCCTATGGGCCCATTCACTCTAATGATTCTCATAGACTATAATGGAGAATGGAAAAACATCCAAAATTTTTCCAAATCAAGAGTATACCCTTCAGTGTGATATGAGAATTTCATCTTATCCAACCCTAAACCAAACCCCAATTTTAACTTGAACATAAGTGTGTCCTGAACTCTAACCCTAACCCTAACCCTATAGACCCATTCACTCTAATGATTCTCATAGACTATAATGGAGAATGGAAAAACATCCAAAATGTTTCCAAATCAAGAGTATACCCTTCAGTGTGATATGAGAATTTCATCTTATCCAACCCTAAACCAAACCCCAATTTTAACTTGAACATAAGTGTGTCCTGAACTCTAACCCTAACCCTAACCCTAACCCTATGGGCCCATTCACTCTAATGATTCTCATAGACTATAATGGAGAATGGAAAAACATCCAAAATTTTTCCAAATCAAGAGTATACCCTTCAGTGTGATATGAGAATTTCATCTTATCCAACCCT
Organism: Heteronotia binoei; assembly: GCF_032191835.1. Lineage (NCBI taxonomy): Eukaryota > Metazoa > Chordata > Lepidosauria > Squamata > Gekkonidae > Heteronotia > Heteronotia binoei. The sequence goes on along the minus strand of NC_083238.1, from coordinate 64,637,348 downwards.
AAACCAAACCCCAATTTTAACTTGAACATAAGTGTGTCCTGAACTCAAACCCTAACCCTAACCCTATGGGCACATTCACTCTAATGATTCTCATAGACTATAATGGAGAATGGAAAAACATCCAAAAATTTTCCAAATCAAGAGTATACCCTTCAGTGTGATATGAGAATTTCATCTTATCCAACCCTAAACCAAACCCCAATTTTAACTTGAACATAAGTGTGTCCTGAACTCTAACCCTAACGCTAACCCTAACCCTATGGGCCCATTCACTCTAATGATTCTCATAGACTATAATGGAGAATGGAAAAACATCCAAAATTTTTCCAAATCAAGAGTATACCTTTCAATGTGATATGAAAATTTCATCTTATCCAACCCTAAACCAAACCCCAATTTTAACTTGAACATAAGTGTGTCCTGAACTCTAACCCTAACCCTAACCCTAACCCTATGGGCCCATTCACTCTAATGATTCTCATAGACTATAATGGAGAATGGAAAAACATCCAAAATTTTTCCAAATCAAGAGTATACCCTTCAGTGTGATATGAGAATTTCATCTTATCCAACCCTAAACCAAACCCCAATTTTAACTTGAACGTAAGTGTGTCCTGAACTCTAACCCTAACCCTAACCCTAACCCTATGGGCCCATTCACTCTAATGATTCTCATAGACTATAATGGAGAATGGAAAAACATCCAAAATTTTTCCAAATCAAGAGTATACCTTTCAATGTGATATGAAAATTTCATCTTATCCAACCTAAACCAAACCCCAATTTTAACTTGAACATAAGTGTGTCCTGAACTCTAACCCTAACCCTAACCCTATGGGCCCATTCACTCTAATGATTCTCATAGACAATAATGGAGAATGGAAAAACATCCAAAATTTTTCCAAATCAAGAGTATACCCTTCAGTGTGATATGAGATTTTCATCTTATCCAACCCTAAACCAAACCCCAATTTTAACTTGAACGTAAGTGTGTCCTGAACTCTAACCCTTAACCCTAACCCTAACCCTATGGGCCCATTCACTCTAATGATTCTCATAGACTATAATGGAGAATGGAAAAACATCCAAAATTTTTCCAAATCAAGAGTATACCTTTCAATGTGATATGAGAATTTCATCTTATCCAAACCTAAACCAAACCCCAATTTTAACTTGAACATAAGTGTGTCCTGAACTCTAACCCTAACCCTAACCCTAACCCTATGGGCCCATTCACTCTAATGATTCTCATAGATTATAATGGAGAATGGAAAAACATCCAAAATTTTTCCAAATCAAGAGTATACCTTTCAATGTGGTATGAAAATTTCATCTTATCCAACCCTAAACCAAACCCCAATTTTAACTTGATCATAAGTGTGTCCTGAACTCTAACCCTAACCCTAACCCTAACCCTATGGGCCCATTCACTCTAATGATTCTCATAGACTATAATGGAGAATGGAAAAACATCCAAAATTTTTCCAAATCAAGAGTATACCCTTCAGTGTGATATGAGAATTTCATCTTATCCAACCCTAAACCAAACCCCAATTTTAACTTGAACGTAAGTGTGTCCTGAACTCTAACTCTAACCCTAACCCTAACCCTATGGGCCCATTCACTCTAATGATTCTCATAGACTATAATGGAGAATGGAAAAACATCCAAAATTTTTCCAAATCAAGAGTATACCCTTCAGTGTGATATGAGAATTTCATCTTATCCAACCCTAAACCAAACCCCAATTTTAACTTGAACATAAGTGTGTCCTGAACTCTAACCCTAACCCTAACCCTAACCCTATGGGCCCATTCACTCTAATGATTCTCATAGACTATAATGGAGAATGGAAAAACATCCAAAATTTTTCCAAATCAAGAGTATACCCTTTAGTGTGATATGAAAATTTCATCTTATCCAACCCTAAACCAAACCCCAATTTTAACTTGAACGTAAGTGTGTCCTGAACTCTAACCCTAACCCTAACCCTAACCCTAACCCTATGGGCCCATTCACTCTAATGATTCTCATAGACTATAATGGAGAATGGAAAAACATCCAAAATTTTTCCAAATCAAGAGTATACCCTTCAGTGTGATATGAGAATTTCATCTTATCCAACCCTAAACCAAACCCCAATTTTAACTTGAACGTAAGTGTGTCCTGAACTCTAACCCTAACCCTAACCCTAACCCTATGGGCCCATTCACTCTAATGAATCTCATAGACTATAATGGAGAATGGAAAAACATCCAAAAATTTCCAAATCAAGAGTATACCCTTCAGTGTGATATGAGAATTTCATCTTATCCAAACCTAAACCAAACCCCAATTTTAACTTGAACGTAAGTGTGTCCTGAACTCTAACCCTAACCCTAACCCTATGGGCCCATTCACTCTAATGATTCTCATAGACTATAATGGAGAATGGAAAAACATCCAAAATTTTTCCAAATCAAGAGTATACCCTTCAGTGTGATATGAGAATTTCATCTTATCCAACCCTAAACCAAACCCCAATTTTAACTTGAACATAAGTGTGTCCTGAACTCTAACCCTAACCCTAACCCTATAGACCCATTCACTCTAATGATTCTCATAGACTATAATGGAGAATGGAAAAACATCCAAAATGTTTCCAAATCAAGAGTATACCCTTCAGTGTGATATGAGAATTTCATCTTATCCAACCCTAAACCAAACCCCAATTTTAACTTGAACATAAGTGTGTCCTGAACTCTAACCCTAACCCTAACCCTAACCCTATGGGCCCATTCACTCTAATGATTCTCATAGACTATAATGGAGAATGGAAAAACATCCAAAATTTTTCCAAATCAAGAGTATACCCTTCAGTGTGATATGAGAATTTCATCTTATCCAACCCTAAACCAAACCCCAATTTTAACTTGAACATAAGTGTGTCCTGAACTCAAACCCTAACCCTAACCCTATGGGCACATTCACTCTAATGATTCTCATAGACTATAATGGAGAATGGAAAAACATCCAAAAATTTTCCAAATCAAGAGTATACCCTTCAGTGTGATATGAGAATTTCATCTTATCCAACCCTAAACCAAACCCCAATTTTAACTTGAACATAAGTGTGTCCTGAACTCTAACCCTAACGCTAACCCTAACCCTATGGGCCCATTCACTCTAATGATTCTCATAGACTATAATGGAGAATGGAAAAACATCCAAAATTTTTCCAAATCAAGAGTATACCTTTCAATGTGATATGAAAATTTCATCTTATCCAACCCTAAACCAAACCCCAATTTTAACTTGAACATAAGTGTGTCCTGAACTCTAACCCTAACCCTAACCCTAACCCTATGGGCCCATTCACTCTAATGATTCTCATAGACTATAATGGAGAATGGAAAAACATCCAAAATTTTTCCAAATCAAGAGTATACCCTTCAGTGTGATATGAGAATTTCATCTTATCCAACCCTAAACCAAACCCCAATTTTAACTTGAACGTAAGTGTGTCCTGAACTCTAACCCTAACCCTAACCCTAACCCTATGGGCCCATTCACTCTAATGATTCTCATAGACTATAATGGAGAATGGAAAAACATCCAAAATTTTTCCAAATCAAGAGTATACCTTTCAATGTGATATGAAAATTTCATCTTATCCAAACCTAAACCAAACCCCAATTTTAACTTGAACATAAGTGTGTCCTGAACTCTAACCCTAACCCTAACCCTATGGGCCCATTCACTCTAATGATTCTCATAGACAATAATGGAGAATGGAAAAACATCCAAAATTTTTCCAAATCAAGAGTATACCCTTCAGTGTGATATGAGATTTTCATCTTATCCAACCCTAAACCAAACCCCAATTTTAACTTGAACGTAAGTGTGTCCTGAACTCTAACCCTAACCCTAACCCTAACCCTATGGGCCCATTCACTCTAATGATTCTCATAGACTATAATGGAGAATGGAAAAACATCCAAAATTTTTCCAAATCAAGAGTATACCTTTCAATGTGATATGAGAATTTCATCTTATCCAAACCTAAACCAAACCCCAATTTTAACTTGAACATAAGTGTGTCCTGAACTCTAACCCTAACCCTAACCCTAACCCTATGGGCCCATTCACTCTAATGATTCTCATAGATTATAATGGAGAATGGAAAAACATCCAAAATTTTTCCAAATCAAGAGTATACCTTTCAATGTGGTATGAAAATTTCATCTTATCCAACCCTAAACCAAACCCCAATTTTAACTTGATCATAAGTGTGTCCTGAACTCTAACCCTAACCCTAACCCTAACCCTATGGGCCCATTCACTCTAATGATTCTCATAGACTATAATGGAGAATGGAAAAACATCCAAAATTTTTCCAAATCAAGAGTATACCCTTCAGTGTGATATGAGAATTTCATCTTATCCAACCCTAAACCAAACCCCAATTTTAACTTGAACGTAAGTGTGTCCTGAACTCTAACTCTAACCCTAACCCTAACCCTATGGGCCCATTCACTCTAATGATTCTCATAGACTATAATGGAGAATGGAAAAACATCCAAAATTTTTCCAAATCAAGAGTATACCCTTCAGTGTGATATGAGAATTTCATCTTATCCAACCCTAAACCAAACCCCAATTTTAACTTGAACATAAGTGTGTCCTGAACTCTAACCCTAACCCTAACCCTAACCCTATGGGCCCATTCACTCTAATGATTCTCATAGACTATAATGGAGAATGGAAAAACATCCAAAATTTTTCCAAATCAAGAGTATACCCTTTAGTGTGATATGAAAATTTCATCTTATCCAACCCTAAACCAAACCCCAATTTTAACTTGAACGTAAGTGTGTCCTGAACTCTAACCCTAACCCTAACCCTAACCCTATGGGCCCATTCACTCTAATGATTCTCATAGACTATAATGGAGAATGGAAAAACATCCAAAATTTTTCCAAATCAAGAGTATACCCTTCAGTGTGATATGAGAATTTCATCTTATCCAACCCTAAACCAAACCCCAATTTTAACTTGAACGTAAGTGTGTCCTGAACTCTAACCCTAACCCTAACCCTAACCCTATGGGCCCATTCACTCTAATGATTCTCATAGACTATAATGGAGAATGGAAAAACATCCAAAATTTTTCCAAATCAAGAGTATACCCTTCAGTGTGATATGAGAATTTCATCTTATCCAACCCTAAACCAAACCCCAATTTTAACTTGAACATAAGTGTGTCCTGAACTCTAACCCTAACCCTAACCCTATGGGCCCATTCACTCTAATGATTCTCATAGACTATAATGGAGAATGGAAAAACATCCAAAATTTTTCCAAATCAAGAGTATACCTTTCAATGTGATATGAAAATTTCATCTTATCCAACCCTAAACCAAACCCCAATTTTAACTTGAACATAAGTGTGTCCTGAACTCTAACCCTAACCCTAACCCTAACCCTATGGGCCCATTCACTCTAATGATTCTCATAGACTATAATGGAGAATGGAAAAACATCCAAAATTTTTCCAAATCAAGAGTATACCCTTCAGTGTGATATGAGAATTTCATCTTATCCAACCCTAAACCAAACCCCAATTTTAACTTGAACGTAAGTGTGTCCTGAACTCTAACCCTAACCCTAACCCTAACCCTATGGGTCCATTCACTCTAATGATTCTCATAGACTATAATGGAGAATGGAAAAACATCCAAAATTTTTCCAAATCAAGAGTATACCTTTCAATGTGATATGAAAATTTCATCTTATCCAACCCTAAACCAAACCCCAATTTTAACTTGAACATAAGTGTGTCCTGAACTCTAACCCTAACCCTAACCCTATGGGCCCATTCACTCTAATGATTCTCATAGACTATAATGGAGAATGGAAAAACATCCAAAATTTTTCCAAATCAAGAGTATACCCTTCAGTGTGATATGAGAATTTCATCTTATCCAACCCTAAACCAAACCCCAATTTTAACTTGAACATAAGTGTGTCCAGAACTCTAACCCTAACCCTAACCCTAACCCTATGGGCCCATTCACTCTAATGATTCTCATAGACTATAATGGAGAATGGAAAAACATCCAAAATTTTTCCAAATCCAGAGTATACCCTTCAGTGTGATATGAGAATTTCATCTTATCCAACCCTAAACCAAACCCCAATTTTAACTTGAACATAAGTGTGTCCTGAACTCTAACCCTAACCCTAACCCTATGGGCCCAATCACTCTAATGATTCTCATAGACTATAATGGAGAATGGAAAAACATCCAAAATTTTTCCAAATCAAGAGTATACGTTTCAATGTGATATGAAAATTTCATCTTATCCAACCCTAAACCAAACCCCAATTTTAACTTGAACATAAGTGTGTCCTGAACTCTAACCCTAACCCTAACCCTAACCCTATGGGTCCATTCACTCTAATGATTCTCATAGACTATAATGGAGAATGGAAAAACATCCAAAATTTTTCCAAATCAAGAGTATACCTTTCAATGTGATATGAGAATTTCATCTTATCCAACCCTAAACCAAACCCCAATTTTAACTTGAACATAAGTGTGTCCTGAACTCTAACCCTAACCCTAACCCTATGGGCCCATTCACTCTAATGATTCTCATAGACTATAATGGAGAATGGAAAAACATCCAAAATTTTTCCAAATCAAGAGTATACCTTTCAATGTGATATGAAAATTTCATCTTATCCAACCCTAAACCAAACCCCAATTTTAACTTGAACGTAAGTGTGTCCTGAACTCTAACCCTAACCCTAACCCTAACCCTATGGGTCCATTCACTCTAATGATTCTCATAGACTATAATGGAGAATGGAAAAACATCCAAAATTTTTCCAAATCAAGAGTATACCTTTCAATGTGATATGAAAATTTCATCTTATCCAACCCTAAACCAAACCCCAATTTTAACTTGAACATAAGTGTGTCCTGAACTCTAACCCTAACCCTAACCCTATGGGCCCATTCACTCTAATGATTCTCATAGACTATAATGGAGAATGGAAAAACATCCAAAATTTTTCCAAATCAAGAGTATACCCTTCAGTGTGATATGAGAATTTCATCTTATCCAACCCTAAACCAAACCCCAATTTTAACTTGAACATAAGTGTGTCCAGAACTCTAACCCTAACCCTAACCCTAACCCTATGGGCCCATTCACTCTAATGATTCTCATAGACTATAATGGAGAATGGAAAAACATCCAAAATTTTTCCAAATCCAGAGTATACCCTTCAGTGTGATATGAGAATTTCATCTTATCCAACCCTAAACCAAACCCCAATTTTAACTTGAACATAAGTGTGTCCTGAACTCTAACCCTAACCCTAACCCTATGGGCCCAATCACTCTAATGATTCTCATAGACTATAATGGAGAATGGAAAAACATCCAAATTTTTCCAAATCAAGAGTATACGTTTCAATGTGATATGAAAATTTCATCTTATCCAACCCTAAACCAAACCCCAATTTTAACTTGAACATAAGTGTGTCCTGAACTCTAACCCTAACCCTAACCCTAACCCTATGGGTCCATTCACTCTAATGATTCTCATAGACTATAATGGAGAATGGAAAAACATCCAAAATTTTTCCAAATCAAGAGTATACCTTTCAATGTGATATGAAAATTTCATCTTATCCAACCCTAAACCAAACCCCAATTTTAACTTGAACATAAGTGTGTCCTGAACTCTAACCCTAACCCTAACCCTATGGGCCCATTCACTCTTATGATTCTCATAGACTATAATGGAGAATGGAAAAACATCCAAAATTTTTCCAAATCAAGAGTATACCCTTCAGTGTGATATGAGAATTTCATCTTATCCAACCCTAAACCAAACCCCAATTTTAACTTGAACATAAGTGTGTCCAGAACTCTAACCCTAACCCTAACCCTAACCCTATGGGCCCATTCACTCTAATGATTCTCATAGACTATAATGGAGAATGGAAAAACATCCAAAATTTTTCCAATCAAGAGTATACCCTTTAGTGTGATATGAAAATTTCATCTTATCCAACCCTAAACCAAACCCCAATTTTAACTTGAACGTAAGTGTGTCCTGAACTCTAACCCTAACCCTAACCCTAACCCTATGGGCCCATTCACTCTAATGATTCTCATAGACTATAATGGAGAATGGAAAAACATCCAAAATTTTTCCAAATCAAGAGTATACCCTTCAGTGTGATATGAGAATTTCATCTTATCCAACCCTAAACCAAACCCCAATTTTAACTTGAACAAAAGTGTGTCCTGATCTCTAACCCTAACCCTAACCCTAACCCTATAGGCCCATTCACTCTAATGATTCTCATAGACTATAATGGAGAGTGGAGAAACATCCAAAAATTTTCCAAATCAAGAGTATACCCTTTAGTGTGATATGAGAATTTCATCTTATCCAACCCTAAACCAAACCCCAATTTTAACTTGAACATAAGTGTGTCCTGAACTCTAACCCTAACCCTAACCCTATGGGCCCATTCACTCTAATGATTCTCATAGACTATAATGGAGAATGGAAAAACATCCAAAATTTTTCCAAATCAAGAGTATACCTTTCAATGTGATATGAGAATTTCATCTTATCCAACCCTAAACCAAACCCCAATTTTAACTTGAACATAAGTGTGTCCTGAACTCTAACCCTAACCCTAACCCTATGGGCCCATTCACTCTAATGATTCTCATAGACTATAATGGAGAATGGAAAAACATCCAAAATTTTTGCAAATCAAGAGTATACCTTTCAATGTGATATGAAAATTTCATCTTATCCAACCCTAAACCAAACCCCAATTTTAACTTGAACATAAGTGTGTCCTGAACTCTAACCCTAACCCTAACCCTATGGGCCCATTCACTCTAATGATTCTCATAGACTATAATGGAGAATGGAAAAACATCCAAAATTTTTCCAAATCCAGAGTATACCCTTCAGTGTGATATGAGAATTTCATCTTATCCAACCCTAAACCAAACCCCAATTTTAACTTGAACATAAGTGTGTCCTGAACTCTAACCCTAACCCTAACCCTATGGGCCCAATCACTCTAATGATTCTAATAGACTATAATGGAGAATGGAAAAACATCCAAAATTTTTCCAAATCAAGAGTATACGTTTCAATGTGATATGAAAATTTCATCTTATCCAACCCTAAACCAAACCCCAATTTTAACTTGAACATAAGTGTGTCCTGAACTCTAACCCTAACCCTAACCCTAACCCTATGGGTCCATTCACTCTAATGATTCTCATAGACTATAATGGAGAATGGAAAAACATCCAAAATTTTTCCAAATCAAGAGTATACCTTTCAATGTGATATGAAAATTTCATCTTATCCAACCCTAAACCAAACCCCAATTTTAACTTGAACATAAGTGTGTCCTGAACTCTAACCCTAACCCTAACCCTATGGGCCCATTCACTCTAATGATTCTCATAGACTATAATGGAGAATGGAAAAACATCCAAAATTTTTCCAAATCAAGAGTATACCCTTCAGTGTGATATGAGAATTTCATCTTATCCAACCCTAAACCAAACCCCAATTTTAACTTGAACATAAGTGTGTCCTGAACTCTAACCCTAACCCTAACCCTATGGCCCCAATCACTCTAATGATTCTCATAGACTATAATGGAGAATGGAAAAACATCCAAAATTTTTCCAAATCAAGAGTATACGTTTCAATGTGATATGAAAATTTCATCTTATCCAACCCTAAACCAAACCCCAATTTTAACTTGAACATAAGTGTGTCCTGAACTCTAACCCTAACCCTAACCCTAACCCTATGGGTCCATTCACTCTAATGATTCTCATAGACTATAATGGAGAATGGAAAAACATCCAAAATTTTTCCAAATCAAGAGTATACCTTTCAATGTGATATGAAAATTTCATCTTATCCAACCCTAAACCAAACCCCAATTTTAACTTGAACATAAGTGTGTCCTGAACTCTAACCCTAACCCTAACCCTATGGGCCCATTCACTCTAATGATTCTCATAGACTATAATGGAGAATGGAAAAACATCCAAAATTTTTCCAAATCAAGAGTATACCCTTCAGTGTGATATGAGAATTTCATCTTATCCAACCCTAAACCAAACCCCAATTTTAACTTGAACATAAGTGTGTCCAGAACTCTAACCCTAACCCTAACCCTAACCCTATGGGCCCATTCACTCTAATGATTCTCATAGACTATAATGGAGAATGGAAAAACATCCAAAATTTTTCCAAATCAAGAGTATACCCTTTAGTGTGATATGAAAATTTCATCTTATCCAACCCTAAACCAAACCCCAATTTTAACTTGAACGTAAGTGTGTCCTGAACTCTAACCCTAACCCTAACCCTAACCCTATGGGCCCATTCACTCTAATGATTCTCATAGACTATAATGGAGAATGGAAAAACATCCAAAATTTTTCCAAATCAAGAGTATACCCTTCAGTGTGATATGAGAATTTCATCTTATAAAACCCTAAACCAAACCCCAATTTTAACTTGAACAAAAGTGTGTCCTGATCTCTAACCCTAACCCTAACCCTAACCCTATAGGCCCATTCACTCTAATGATTCTCATAGACTATAATGGAGAATGGAGAAACATCCAAAAATTTTCCAAATCAAGAGTATACCCTTTAGTGTGATATGAGAATTTCATCTTATCCAACCCTAAACCAAACCCCAATTTTAACTTGAACATAAGTGTGTCCTGAACTCTAACCCTAACCCTAACCCTATGGGCCCATTCACTCTAATGATTCTCATAGACTATAATGGAGAATGGAAAAACATCCAAAATTTTTCCAAATCAAGAGTATACCTTTCAATGTGATATGAGAATTTCATTTTATCCAACCCTAAACCAAACCCCAATTTTAACTTGAACATAAGTGTGTCCTGAACTCTAACCCTAACCCTAACCCTATGGGCCCATTCACTCTAATGATTCTCATAGACTATAATGGAGAATGGAAAAAACATCCAAAATTTTTGCAAATCAAGAGTATACCTTTCAATGTGATATGAAAATTTCATCTTATCCAACCCTAAACCAAACCCCAATTTTAACTTGAACATAAGTGTGTCCTGAACTCTAACCCTAACCCTAACCCTATGGGCCCATTCACTCTAATGATTCTCATAGACTATAATGGAGAATGGAAAAACATCCAAAATTTTTCCAAATCCAGAGTATACCCTTCAGTGTGATATGAGAATTTCATCTTATCCAACCCTAAACCAAACCCCAATTTTAACTTGAACATAAGTGTGTCCTGAACTCTAACCCTAACCCTAACCCTATGGGCCCAATCACTCTAATGATTCTAATAGACTATAATGGAGAATGGAAAAACATCCAAAATTTTTCCAAATCAAGAGTATACGTTTCAATGTGATATGAAAATTTCATCTTATCCAACCCTAAACCAAACCCCAATTTTAACTTGAACATAAGTGTGTCCTGAACTCTAACCCTAACCCTAACCCTAACCCTATGGGTCCATTCACTCTAATGATTCTCATAGACTATAATGGAGAATGGAAAAACATCCAAAATTTTTCCAAATCAAGAGTATACCTTTCAATGTGATATGAAAATTTCATCTTATCCAACCCTAAACCAAACCCCAATTTTAACTTGAACATAAGTGTGTCCTGAACTCTAACCCTAACCCTAACCCTATGGGCCCATTCACTCTAATGATTCTCATAGACTATAATGGAGAATGGAAAAACATCCAAAATTTTTCCAAATCAAGAGTATACCCTTCAGTGTGATATAAGAATTTCATCTTATCCAACCCTAAACCAAACCCCAATTTTAACTTGAACATAAGTGTGTCCTGAACTCTAACCCTAACCCTAACCCTATGGCCCCAATCACTCTAATGATTCTCATAGACTATAATGGAGAATGGAAAAACATCCAAAATTTTTCCAAATCAAGAGTATACGTTTCAATGTGATATGAAAATTTCATCTTATCCAACCCTAAACCAAACCCCAATTTTAACTTGAACATAAGTGTGTCCTGAACTCTAACCCTAACCCTAACCCTAACCCTATGGGTCCATTCACTCTAATGATTCTCATAGACTATAATGGAGAATGGAAAAACATCCAAAAATTTTCCAAATCAAGAGTATACCTTTCAATGTGATATGAAAATTTCATCTTATCCAACCCTAAACCAAACCCCAATTTTAACTTGAACGTAAGTGTGTCCTGAACTCTAACCCTAACCCTAACCCTAACCCTATAGGCCCATTCACTCTAATGATTCTCATAGACTATAATGGAGAATGGAGAAACATCCAAAAATTTTCCAAATCAAGAGTATACCCTTTAGTGTGATATGAGAATTTCATCTTATCCAACCCTAAACCAAACCCCAATTTTAACTTGAACATAAGTGTGTCCTGAACTCTAACCCTAACCCTAACCCTATGGGCCCATTCACTCTAATGATTCTCATAGACTATAATGGAGAATGGAAAAACATCCAAAATTTTTCCAAATCAAGAGTATACCTTTCAATGTGATATGAGAATTTCATCTTATCCAACCCTAAACCAAACCCCAATTTTAACTTGAACATAAGTGTGTCCTGAACTCTAACCCTAACCCTAACCCTATGGGCCCATTCACTCTAATGATTCTCATAGACTATAATGGAGAATGGAAAAACATCCAAAATTTTTCCAAATCAAGAGTATACCTTTCAATGTGATATGAAAATTTCATCTTCTCCAACCCTAAACCAAACCCCAATTTTAACTTGAACATAAGTGTGTCCTGAACTCTAACCCTAACCCTAACCCTATGGGCCCATTCACTCTAATGATTCTCATAGACTATAATGGAGAATGGAAAAACATCCAAAATTTTTCCAAATCCAGAGTATACCCTTCAGTGTGATATGAGAATTTCATCTTATCCAACCCTAAACCAAACCCCAATTTTAACTTGAACATAAGTGTGTCCTGAACTCTAACCCTAACCCTAACCCTATGGGCCCAATCACTCTAATGATTCTAATAGACTATAATGGAGAATGGAAAAACATCCAAAATTTTTCCAAATCAAGAGTATACGTTTCAATGTGATATGAAAATTTCATCTTATCCAACCCTAAACCAAACCCCAATTTTAACTTGAACATAAGTGTGTCCTGAACTCTAACCCTAACCCTAACCCTAACCCTATGGGTCCATTCACTCTAATGATTCTCATAGACTATAATGGAGAATGGAAAAACATCCAAAATTTTTCCAAATCAAGAGTATACCTTTCAATGTGATATGAAAATTTCATCTTATCCAACCCTAAACCAAACCCCAATTTTAACTTGAACATAAGTGTGTCCTGAACTCTAACCCTAACCCTAACCCTATGGGCCCATTCACTCTAATGATTCTCATAGACTATAATGGAGAATGGAAAAACATCCAAAATTTTTCCAAATCAAGAGTATACCCTTCAGTGTGATATGAGAATTTCATCTTATCCAACCCTAAACCAAACCCCAATTTTAACTTGAACATAAGTGTGTCCTGAACTCTAACCCTAACCCTAACCCTATGGGCCCAATCACTCTAATGATTCTCATAGACTATAATGGAGAATGGAAAAACATCCAAAATTTTTCCAAATCAAGAGTATACGTTTCAATGTGATATGAAAATTTCATCTTATCCAACCCTAAACCAAACCCCAATTTTAACTTGAACATAAGTGTGTCCTGAACTCTAACCCTAACCCTAACCCTAACCCTATGGGTCCATTCACTCTAATGATTCTCATAGACTATAATGGAGAATGGAAAAACATCCAAAATTTTTCCAAATCAAGAGTATACCTTTCAATGTGATATGAAAATTTCATCTTATCCAACCCTAAACCAAACCCCAATTTTAACTTGAACATAAGTGTGTCCTGAACTCTAACCCTAACCCTAACCCTATGGGCCCATTCACTCTAATGATTCTCATAGACTATAATGGAGAATGGAAAAACATCCAAAATTTTTCCAAATCAAGAGTATACCCTTCAGTGTGATATGAGAATTTCATCTTATCCAACCCTAAACCAAACCCCAATTTTAATTTGAACATAAGTGTGTCCAGAACTCTAACCCTAACCCTAACCCTAACCCTATGGGCCCATTCACTCTAATGATTCTCATAGACTATAATGGAGAATGGAAAAACATCCAAAATTTTTCCAAATCAAGAGTATACCCTTTAGTGTGATATGAAAATTTCATCTTATCCAACCCTAAACCAAACCCCAATTTTAACTTGAACGTAAGTGTGTCCTGAACTCTAACCCTAACCCTAACCCTAACCCTATGGGCCCATTCACTCTAATGATTCTCATAGACTATAATGGAGAATGGAAAAACATCCAAAATTTTTCCAAATCAAGAGTATACCCTTCAGTGTGATATGAGAATTTCATCTTATCCAACCCTAAACCAAACCCCAATTTTAACTTGAACAAAAGTGTGTCCTGATCTCTAACCCTAACCCTAACCCTAACCCTATAGGCCCATTCACTCTAATGATTCTCATAGACTATAATGGAGAATGGAGAAACATCCAAAAATTTTCCAAATCAAGAGTATACCCTTTAGAGTGATATGAGAATTTCATCTTATCCAACCCTAAACCAAACCCCAATTTTAACTTGAACATAAGTGTGTCCTGAACTCTAACCCTAACCCTAACCCTATGGGCCCATTCACTCTAATGATTCTCATAGACTATAATGGAGAATGGAAAAACATCCAAAATTTTTCCAAATCAAGAGTATACCTTTCAATGTGATATGAGAATTTCATCTTATCCAACCCTAAACCAAACCCCAATTTTAACTTGAACATAAGTGTGTCCTGAACTCTAACCCTAACCCTAACCCTATGGGCCCATTCACTCTAATGATTCTCATAGACTATAATGGAGAATGGAAAAACATCCAAAATTTTTCCAAATCAAGAGTATACCTTTCAATGTGATATGAAAATTTCATCTTATCCAACCCTAAACCAAACCCCAATTTTAACTTGAACATAAGTGTGTCCTGAACTCTAACCCTAACCCTAACCCTAACCCTATGGGCCCATTCACTCTAATGATTCTCATAGACTATAATGGAGAATGGAAAAACATCCAAAATTTTTCCAAATCCAGAGTATACCCTTCAGTGTGATATGAGAATTTCATCTTATCCAACCCTAAACCAAACCCCAATTTTAACTTGAACATAAGTGTGTCCTGAACTCTAACCCTAACCCTAACCCTATGGGCCCAATCACTCTAATGATTCTCATAGACTATAATGGAGAATGGAAAAACATCCAAAATTTTTCCAAATCAAGAGTATACGTTTCAATGTGATATGAAAATTTCATCTTATCCAACCCTAAACCAAACCCCAATTTTAACTTGAACATAAGTGTGTCCTGAACTCTAACCCTAACCCTAACCCTAACCCTATGGGTCCATTCACTCTAATGATTCTCATAGACTATAATGGAGAATGGAAAAACATCCAAAATTTTTCCAAATCAAGAGTATACCTTTCAATGTGATATGAAAATTTCATCTTATCCAACCCTAAACCAAACCCCAATTTTAACTTGAACATAAGTGTGTCCTGAACTCTAACCCTAACCCTAACCCTATGGGCCCATTCACTCTAATGATTCTCATAGACTATAATGGAGAATGGAAAAACATCCAAAATTTTTCCAAATCAAGAGTATACCCTTCAGTGTGATATGAGAATTTCATCTTATCCAACCCTAAACCAAACCCCAATTTTAACTTGAACATAAGTGTGTCCTGAACTCTAACCCTAACCCTAACCCTATGGGCCCAATCACTCTAATGATTCTCATAGACTATAATGGAGAATGGAAAAACATCCAAAATTTTTCCAAATCAAGAGTATACGTTTCAATGTGATATGAAAATTTCATCTTATCCAACCCTAAACCAAACCCCAATTTTAACTTGAACATAAGTGTGTCCTGAACTCTAACCCTAACCCTAACCCTAACCCTATGGGTCCATTCACTCTAATGATTCTCATAGACTATAATGGAGAATGGAAAAACATCCAAAATTTTTCCAAATCAAGAGTATACCTTTCAATGTGATATGAAAATTTCATCTTATCCAACCCTAAACCAAACCCCAATTTTAACTTGAACATAAGTGTGTCCTGAACTCTAACCCTAACCCTAACCCTATGGGCCCATTCACTCTAATGATTCTCATAGACTATAATGGAGAATGGAAAAACATCCAAAATTTTTCCAAATCAAGAGTATACCCTTCAGTGTGATATGAGAATTTCATCTTATCCAACCCTAAACCAAACCCCAATTTTAATTTGAACATAAGTGTGTCCAGAACTCTAACCCTAACCCTAACCCTAACCCTATGGGCCCATTCACTCTAATGATTCTCATAGACTATAATGGAGAATGGAAAAACATCCAAAATTTTTCCAAATCAAGAGTATACCCTTTAGTGTGATATGAAAATTTCATCTTATCCAACCCTAAACCAAACCCCAATTTTAACTTGAACGTAAGTGTGTCCTGAACTCTAACCCTAACCCTAACCCTAACCCTATGGGCCCATTCACTCTAATGATTCTCATAGACTATAATGGAGAATGGAAAAACATCCAAAATTTTTCCAAATCAAGAGTATACCCTTCAGTGTGATATGAGAATTTCATCTTATCCAACCCTAAACCAAACCCCAATTTTAACTTGAACAAAAGTGTGTCCTGATCTCTAACCCTAACCCTAACCCTAACCCTATAGGCCCATTCACTCTAATGATTCTCATAGACTATAATGGAGAATGGAGAAACATCCAAAAATTTTCCAAATCAAGAGTATACCCTTTAGAGTGATATGAGAATTTCATCTTATCCAACCCTAAACCAAACCCCAATTTTAACTTGAACATAAGTGTGTCCTGAACTCTAACCCTAACCCTAACCCTATGGGCCCATTCACTCTAATGATTCTCATAGACTATAATGGAGAATGGAAAAACATCCAAAATTTTTCCAAATCAAGAGTATACCTTTCAATGTGATATGAGAATTTCATCTTATCCAACCCTAAACCAAACCCCAATTTTAACTTGAACATAAGTGTGTCCTGAACTCTAACCCTAACCCTAACCCTATGGGCCCATTCACTCTAATGATTCTCATAGACTATAATGGAGAATGGAAAAACATCCAAAATTTTTCCAAATCAAGAGTATACCTTTCAATGTGATATGAAAATTTCATCTTATCCAACCCTAAACCAAACCCCAATTTTAACTTGAACATAAGTGTGTCCTGAACTCTAACCCTAACCCTAACCCTAACCCTATGGGCCCATTCACTCTAATGATTCTCATAGACTATAATGGAGAATGGAAAAACATCCAAAATTTTTCCAAATCCAGAGTATACCCTTCAGTGTGATATGAGAATTTCATCTTATCCAACCCTAAACCAAACCCCAATTTTAACTTGAACATAAGTGTGTCCTGAACTCTAACCCTAACCCTAACCCTATGGGCCCAATCACTCTAATGATTCTCATAGACTATAATGGAGAATGGAAAAACATCCAAAATTTTTCCAAATCAAGAGTATACGTTTCAATGTGATATGAAAATTTCATCTTATCCAACCCTAAACCAAACCCCAATTTTAACTTGAACATAAGTGTGTCCTGAACTCTAACCCTAACCCTAACCCTAACCCTATGGGTCCATTCACTCTAATGATTCTCATAGACTATAATGGAGAATGGAAAAACATCCAAAAATTTTCCAAATCAAGAGTATACCTTTCAATGTGATATGAAAATTTCATCTTATCCAACCCTAAACCAAACCCCAATTTTAACTTGAACATAAGTGTGTCCTGAACTCTAACCCTAACCCTAACCCTATGGGCCCATTCACTCTAATGATTCTCATAGACTATAATGGAGAATGGAAAAACATCCAAAATTTTTCCAAATCAAGAGTATACCCTTCAGTGTGATATGAGAATTTCATCTTATCCAACCCTAAACCAAACCCCAATTTTAACTTGAACATAAGTGTGTCCTGAACTCTAACCCTAACCCTAACCCTATGGGCCCATTCACTCTAATGATTCTCATAGACTATAATGGAGAATGGAAAAACATCCAAAATTTTTCCAAATCAAGAGTATACCCTTCAGTGTGATATGAGAATTTCATCTTATCCAACCCTAAACCAAACCCCAATTTTAACTTGAACAAAAGTGTGTCCTGATCTCTAACCCTAACCCTAACCCTAACCCTATAGGCCCATTCACTCTAATGATTCTCATAGACTATAATGGAGAATGGAGAAACATCCAAAAATTTTCCAAATCAAGAGTATACCCTTTAGAGTGATATGAGAATTTCATCTTATCCAACCCTAAACCAAACCCCAATTTTAACTTGAACATAAGTGTGTCCTGAACTCTAACCCTAACCCTAACCCTATGGGCCCATTCACTCTAATGATTCTCATAGACTATAATGGAGAATGGAAAAACATCCAAAATTTTTCCAAATCAAGAGTATACCTTTCAATGTGATATGAGAATTTCATCTTATCCAACCCTAAACCAAACCCCAATTTTAACTTGAACATAAGTGTGTCCTGAACTCTAACCCTAACCCTAACCCTATGGGCCCATTCACTCTAATGATTCTCATAGACTATAATGGAGAATGGAAAAACATCCAAAATTTTTCCAAATCAAGAGTATACCTTTCAATGTGATATGAAAATTTCATCTTATCCAACCCTAAACCAAACCCCAATTTTAACTTGAACATAAGTGTGTCCTGAACTCTAACCCTAACCCTAACCCTATGGGCCCATTCACTCTAATGATTCTCATAGACTATAATGGAGAATGGAAAAACATCCAAAATTTTTCCAAATCCAGAGTATACCCTTCAGTGTGATATGAGAATTTCATCTTATCCAACCCTAAACCAAACCCCAATTTTAACTTGAACATAAGTGTGTCCTGAACTCTAACCCTAACCCTAACCCTATGGGCCCAATCACTCTAATGATTCTAATAGACTATAATGGAGAATGGAAAAACATCCAAAATTTTTCCAAATCAAGAGTATACGTTTCAATGTGATATGAAAATTTCATCTTATCCAACCCTAAACCAAACCCCAATTTTAACTTGAACATAAGTGTGTCCTGAACTCTAACCCTAACCCTAACCCTAACCCTATGGGTCCATTCACTCTAATGATTCTCATAGACTATAATGGAGAATGGAAAAACATCCAAAATTTTTCCAAATCAAGAGTATACCTTTCAATGTGATATGAAAATTTCATCTTATCCAACCCTAAACCAAACCCCAATTTTAACTTGAACATAAGTGTGTCCTGAACTCTAACCCTAACCCTAACCCTATGGGCCCATTCACTCTAATGATTCTCATAGACTATAATGGAGAATGGAAAAACATCCAAAATTTTTCCAAATCAAGAGTATACCCTTCAGTGTGATATGAGAATTTCATCTTATCCAACCCTAAACCAAACCCCAATTTTAACTTGAACATAAGTGTGTCCTGAACTCTAACCCTAACCCTAACCCTATGGGCCCAATCACTCTAATGATTCTCATAGACTATAATGGAGAATGGAAAAACATCCAAAATTTTTCCAAATCAAGAGTATACGTTTCAATGTGATATGAAAATTTCATCTTATCCAACCCTAAACCAAACCCCAATTTTAACTTGAACATAAGTGTGTCCTGAACTCTAACCCTAACCCTAACCCTAACCCTATGGGTCCATTCACTCTAATGATTCTCATAGACTATAATGGAGAATGGAAAAACATCCAAAATTTTTCCAAATCAAGAGTATACCTTTCAATGTGATATGAAAATTTCATCTTATCCAACCCTAAACCAAACCCCAATTTTAACTTGAACATAAGTGTGTCCTGAACTCTAACCCTAACCCTAACCCTATGGGCCCATTCACTCTAATGATTCTCATAGACTATAATGGAGAATGGAAAAACATCCAAAATTTTTCCAAATCAAGAGTATACCCTTCAGTGTGATATGAGAATTTCATCTTATCCAACCCTAAACCAAACCCCAATTTTAATTTGAACATAAGTGTGTCCAGAACTCTAACCCTAACCCTAACCCTAACCCTATGGGCCCATTCACTCTAATGATTCTCATAGACTATAATGGAGAATGGAAAAACATCCAAAATTTTTCCAAATCAAGAGTATACCCTTTAGTGTGATATGAAAATTTCATCTTATCCAACCCTAAACCAAACCCCAATTTTAACTTGAACGTAAGTGTGTCCTGAACTCTAACCCTAACCCTAACCCTAACCCTATGGGCCCATTCACTCTAATGATTCTCATAGACTATAATGGAGAATGGAAAAACATCCAAAATTTTTCCAAATCAAGAGTATACCCTTCAGTGTGATATGAGAATTTCATCTTATCCAACCCTAAACCAAACCCCAATTTTAACTTGAACAAAAGTGTGTCCTGATCTCTAACCCTAACCCTAACCCTAACCCTATAGGCCCATTCACTCTAATGATTCTCATAGACTATAATGGAGAATGGAGAAACATCCAAAAATTTTCCAAATCAAGAGTATACCCTTTAGAGTGATATGAGAATTTCATCTTATCCAACCCTAAACCAAACCCCAATTTTAACTTGAACATAAGTGTGTCCTGAACTCTAACCCTAACCCTAACCCTATGGGCCCATTCACTCTAATGATTCTCATAGACTATAATGGAGAATGGAAAAACATCCAAAATTTTTCCAAATCAAGAGTATACCTTTCAATGTGATATGAGAATTTCATCTTATCCAACCCTAAACCAAACCCCAATTTTAACTTGAACATAAGTGTGTCCTGAACTCTAACCCTAACCCTAACCCTATGGGCCCATTCACTCTAATGATTCTCATAGACTATAATGGAGAATGGAAAAACATCCAAAATTTTTCCAAATCAAGAGTATACCTTTCAATGTGATATGAAAATTTCATCTTATCCAACCCTAAACCAAACCCCAATTTTAACTTGAACATAAGTGTGTCCTGAACTCTAACCCTAACCCTAACCCTAACCCTATGGGCCCATTCACTCTAATGATTCTCATAGACTATAATGGAGAATGGAAAAACATCCAAAATTTTTCCAAATCCAGAGTATACCCTTCAGTGTGATATGAGAATTTCATCTTATCCAACCCTAAACCAAACCCCAATTTTAACTTGAACATAAGTGTGTCCTGAACTCTAACCCTAACCCTAACCCTATGGGCCCAATCACTCTAATGATTCTCATAGACTATAATGGAGAATGGAAAAACATCCAAAATTTTTCCAAATCAAGAGTATACGTTTCAATGTGATATGAAAATTTCATCTTATCCAACCCTAAACCAAACCCCAATTTTAACTTGAACATAAGTGTGTCCTGAACTCTAACCCTAACCCTAACCCTAACCCTATGGGTCCATTCACTCTAATGATTCTCATAGACTATAATGGAGAATGGAAAAACATCCAAAATTTTTCCAAATCAAGAGTATACCTTTCAATGTGATATGAAAATTTCATCTTATCCAACCCTAAACCAAACCCCAATTTTAACTTGAACATAAGTGTGTCCTGAACTCTAACCCTAACCCTAACCCTATGGGCCCATTCACTCTAATGATTCTCATAGACTATAATGGAGAATGGAAAAACATCCAAAATTTTTCCAAATCAAGAGTATACCCTTCAGTGTGATATGAGAATTTCATCTTATCCAACCCTAAACCAAACCCCAATTTTAACTTGAACATAAGTGTGTCCTGAACTCTAACCCTAACCCTAACCCTATGGGCCCAATCACTCTAATGATTCTCATAGACTATAATGGAGAATGGAAAAACATCCAAAATTTTTCCAAATCAAGAGTATACGTTTCAATGTGATATGAAAATTTCATCTTATCCAACCCTAAACCAAACCCCAATTTTAACTTGAACATAAGTGTGTCCTGAACTCTAACCCTAACCCTAACCCTAACCCTATGGGTCCATTCACTCTAATGATTCTCATAGACTATAATGGAGAATGGAAAAACATCCAAAATTTTTCCAAATCAAGAGTATACCTTTCAATGTGATATGAAAATTTCATCTTATCCAACCCTAAACCAAACCCCAATTTTAACTTGAACATAAGTGTGTCCTGAACTCTAACCCTAACCCTAACCCTATGGGCCCATTCACTCTAATGATTCTCATAGACTATAATGGAGAATGGAAAAACATCCAAAATTTTTCCAAATCAAGAGTATACCCTTCAGTGTGATATGAGAATTTCATCTTATCCAACCCTAAACCAAACCCCAATTTTAATTTGAACATAAGTGTGTCCAGAACTCTAACCCTAACCCTAACCCTAACCCTATGGGCCCATTCACTCTAATGATTCTCATAGACTATAATGGAGAATGGAAAAACATCCAAAATTTTTCCAAATCAAGAGTATACCCTTTAGTGTGATATGAAAATTTCATCTTATCCAACCCTAAACCAAACCCCAATTTTAACTTGAACGTAAGTGTGTCCTGAACTCTAACCCTAACCCTAACCCTAACCCTATGGGCCCATTCACTCTAATGATTCTCATAGACTATAATGGAGAATGGAAAAACATCCAAAATTTTTCCAAATCAAGAGTATACCCTTCAGTGTGATATGAGAATTTCATCTTATCCAACCCTAAACCAAACCCCAATTTTAACTTGAACAAAAGTGTGTCCTGATCTCTAACCCTAACCCTAACCCTAACCCTATAGGCCCATTCACTCTAATGATTCTCATAGACTATAATGGAGAATGGAGAAACATCCAAAAATTTTCCAAATCAAGAGTATACCCTTTAGAGTGATATGAGAATTTCATCTTATCCAACCCTAAACCAAACCCCAATTTTAACTTGAACATAAGTGTGTCCTGAACTCTAACCCTAACCCTAACCCTATGGGCCCATTCACTCTAATGATTCTCATAGACTATAATGGAGAATGGAAAAACATCCAAAATTTTTCCAAATCAAGAGTATACCTTTCAATGTGATATGAGAATTTCATCTTATCCAACCCTAAACCAAACCCCAATTTTAACTTGAACATAAGTGTGTCCTGAACTCTAACCCTAACCCTAACCCTATGGGCCCATTCACTCTAATGATTCTCATAGACTATAATGGAGAATGGAAAAACATCCAAAATTTTTCCAAATCAAGAGTATACCTTTCAATGTGATATGAAAATTTCATCTTATCCAACCCTAAACCAAACCCCAATTTTAACTTGAACATAAGTGTGTCCTGAACTCTAACCCTAACCCTAACCCTAACCCTATGGGCCCATTCACTCTAATGATTCTCATAGACTATAATGGAGAATGGAAAAACATCCAAAATTTTTCCAAATCCAGAGTATACCCTTCAGTGTGATATGAGAATTTCATCTTATCCAACCCTAAACCAAACCCCAATTTTAACTTGAACATAAGTGTGTCCTGAACTCTAACCCTAACCCTAACCCTATGGGCCCAATCACTCTAATGATTCTCATAGACTATAATGGAGAATGGAAAAACATCCAAAATTTTTCCAAATCAAGAGTATACGTTTCAATGTGATATGAAAATTTCATCTTATCCAACCCTAAACCAAACCCCAATTTTAACTTGAACATAAGTGTGTCCTGAACTCTAACCCTAACCCTAACCCTAACCCTATGGGTCCATTCACTCTAATGATTCTCATAGACTATAATGGAGAATGGAAAAACATCCAAAAATTTTCCAAATCAAGAGTATACCTTTCAATGTGATATGAAAATTTCATCTTATCCAACCCTAAACCAAACCCCAATTTTAACTTGAACATAAGTGTGTCCTGAACTCTAACCCTAACCCTAACCCTATGGGCCCATTCACTCTAATGATTCTCATAGACTATAATGGAGAATGGAAAAACATCCAAAATTTTTCCAAATCAAGAGTATACCCTTCAGTGTGATATGAGAATTTCATCTTATCCAACCCTAAACCAAACCCCAATTTTAACTTGAACATAAGTGTGTCCTGAACTCTAACCCTAACCCTAACCCTAACCCTATGGGCCCATTCACTCTAATGATTCTCATAGACTATAATGGAGAATGGAAAAACATCCAAAATTTTTCCAAATCAAGAGTATACCCTTTAGTGTGATATGAAAATTTCATCTTATCCAACCCTAAACCAAACCCCAATTTTAACTTGAACGTAAGTGTGTCCTGAACTCTAACCCTAACCCTAACCCTAAACCTATGGGCCCATTCACTCTAATGATTCTCATAGACTATAATGGAGAATGGAAAAACATCCAAAATTTTTCCAAATCAAGAGTATACCCTTCAGTGTGATATGAGAATTTCATCTTATCCAACCCTAAACCAAACCCCAATTTTAACTTGAACAAAAGTGTGTCCTGATCTCTAACCCTAACCCTAACCCTAACCCTATAGGCCCATTCACTCTAATGATTCTCATAGACTATAATGGAGAATGGAAAAACATCCAAAAATTTTCCAAATCAAGAGTATACCCTTTAGTGTGATATGAGAATTTCATCTTATCCAACCCTAAACCAAACCCCAATTTTAACTTGAACATAAGTGTGTCCTGAACTCTAACCCTAACCCTAACCCTATGGGCCCATTCACTCTAATGATTCTCATAGACTATAATGGAGAATGGAAAAACATCCAAAATTTTTCCAAATCAAGAGTATACCTTTCAATGTGATATGAGAATTTCATCTTATCCAACCCTAAACCAAACCCCAATTTTAACTTGAACATAAGTGTGTCCTGAACTCTAACCCTAACCCTAACCCTATGGGCCCATTCACTCTAATGATTCTCATAGACTACAATGGAGAATGGAAAAACATCCAAAATTTTTCCAAATCAAGAGTATACCTTTCAATGTGATATGAAAATTTCATCTTATCCAACCCTAAACCAAACCCCAATTTCAACTTGAACATAAGTGTGTCCTAAACTCTAACCCTAACCCTAACCCTATGGGCCCATTCACTCTAATGATTCTCATAGACTATAATGGAGAATGGAAAAACATCCAAAATTTTTCCAAATCAAGAGTATACCCTTCAGTGTGATATGAGAATTTCATCTTATCTAACCCTAAACCAAACCCCAATTTTAACTTGAACATAAGTGTGTCCTGAACTCTAACCCTAACCCTAACCCTATGGGCCCATTCACTCTAATGATTCTCATAGACTATAATGGAGAATGGAAAAACATCCAAAATTTTTCCAAATCAAGAGTATACCCTTCAGTGTGATATGAGAATTTCATCTTATCCAACCCTAAACCAAACCCCAATTTTAACTTGAACGTAAGTGTGTCCTGAACTCTAACCCTAACCCTAACCCTAACCCTATGGGCCCATTCACTCTAATGATTCTCATAGACTATAATGGAGAATGGAAAAACATCCAAAATTTTTCCAAATCAAGAGTATACCCTTCAGTGTGATATGAGAATTTCATCTTATCTAACCCTAAACCAAACCCCAATTTTAACTTGAACATAAGTGTGTCCTGAACTCTATCCCTAACCCTAACCCTAACCCTATGGGCCCATTCACTCTAATGATTCTCATAGACTATAATGGAGAATGGAAAAACATCCAAAAATTTTCCAAATCAAGAGTATACCCTTTAGTGTGATATGAAAATTTCATCTTATCCAACCCTAAACGAAACCCCAATTTTAACTTGAACGTAAGTGTGTCCTGAACTCTAACCCTAACCCTAACCCTATGGGCCCATTCACTCTATTGATTCTCATAGACTATAATGGAGAATGGAAAAACATCCAAAATTTTTCCAAATCAAGAGTATACCCTTAAGTGTGATATGAAAATTTCATCTTATCCAACCCTAAACCAAACCCCAATTTTAACTTGAACGTAAGTGTGTCCTGAACTCTAACCCTAACCCTAACCCTAACCCTATGGGCCCATTCACTCTAATGATTCTCATAGACTATAATGGAGAATGGAAAAACATCCAAAATTTTTCCAAATCAAGAGTATACCCTTTAGTGTGATATGAAAATTTCATCTTATCCAACCCTAAACCAAACCCCAATTTTAACTTGAACGTAAGTGTGTCCTGAACTCTAACCCTAACCCTAACCCTATGGGCCCATTCACTCTAATGATTCTCATAGACTATAATGGAGAAAGGAAAAACATCCAAAATTTTTCCAAATCAAGAGTATACCTTTCAATGTGATATGAGAATTTCATCTTATCCAACCCTAAACCAAACCCCAATTTTAACTTGAACATAAGTGTGTCCTGATCTCTAACCCTAACCCTAACCCTAACCCTATGGGCCCATTCACTCTAATGATTCTCATAGACTATAATGGAGAATGGAAAAACATCCAAAATTTTTCCAAATCAAGAGTATACCCTTTAGTGTGATATGAAAATTTCATCTTATCCAACCCTAAACCAAACCCCAATTTTAACTTGAACGTAAGTGTGTCCTGAACTCTAACCCTAACCCTAACCCTAACCCTAACCCTATGGGCCCATTCACTCTAATGATTCTCATAGACTATAATGGAGAATGGAAAAACATCCAAAATTTTTCCAAATCAAGAGTATACCCTTCAGTGTGATATGAGAATTTCATCTTATCCAACCCTAAACCAAACCCCAATTTTAACTTGAACGTAAGTGTGTCCTGAACTCTAACCCTAACCCTAACCCTATGGGCCCATTCACTCTAATGATTCTCATAGACTATAATGGAGAATGGAAAAACATCCAAAAATTTTCCAAATCAAGAGTATACCCTTTAGTGTGATATGAAAATTTCATCTTATCCAACCCTAAACCAAACCCCAATTTTAACTTGAACGTAAGTGTGTCCTGAACTCTAACCCTAACCCTAACCCTATGGGCCCATTCACTCTAATGATTCTCATAGACTATAATGGAGAATGGAAAAACATCCAAAATTTTTCCAAATCAAGAGTATACCTTTCAATGTGATATGAAAATTTCATCTTATCCAACCCTAAACCAAACCCCAATTTTAACTTGAAAATAAGTGTGTCCTGAACTCTAACCCTAACCCTAACCCTATGGGCCCATTCACTCTAATGATTCTCATAGATTATAATGGAGAATGGAAAAACATCCAAAATTTTTCCAAATCAAGAGTATACCCTTCAGTGTGATATGAGAATTTCATCTTATCCAACCCTAAACCAAACCCCAATTTTAACTTGAACATAAGTGTGTCCTGAACTCTAACCCTAACCCTAACCCTAACCCTATGGGCCCATTCACTCTAATGATTCTCATAGACTATAATGGAGAATGGAAAAACATCCAAAATTTTTCCAAATCAAGAGTATACCTTTCAATGTGATATGAAAATTTCATCTTATCCAACCCTAAACCAAACCCCAATTTTAACTTGAACATAAGTGTGTCCTGAACTCTAACCCTAACCCTAACCCTATGGGCCCTTTCACTCTAATGATTCTCATAGACTATAATGGAGAATGGAAAAACATCCAAAATTTTTCCAAATCAAGAGTATACCTTTCAATGTGATATGAGAATTTCATCTTATCCAACCCTAAACCAAACCCCAATTTTAACTTGAACATAAGTGTGTCCTGAACTCTAACCCTAACCCTAACCCTATGGGCCCATTCACTCTAATGATTCTCATAGACTACAATGGAGAATGGAAAAACATCCAAAATTTTTCCAAATCAAGAGTATACCTTTCAATGTGATATGAAAATTTCATCTTATCCAACCCTAAACCAAACCCCAATTTCAACTTGAACATAAGTGTGTCCTAAACTCTAACCCTAACCCTAACCCTATGGGCCCATTCACTCTAATGATTCTCATAGACTATAATGGAGAATGGAAAAACATCCAAAATTTTTCCAAATCAAGAGTATACCCTTCAGTGTGATATGAGAATTTCATCTTATCTAACCCTAAACCAAACCCCAATTTTAACTTGAACATAAGTGTGTCCTGAACTCTAACCCTAACCCTAACCCTATGGGCCCATTCACTCTAATGATTCTCATAGACTATAATGGAGAATGGAAAAACATCCAAAATTTTTCCAAATCAAGAGTATACCCTTCAGTGTGATATGAGAATTTCATCTTATCCAACCCTAAACCAAACCCCAATTTTTACTTGAACGTAAGTGTGTCCTGAACTCTAACCCTAACCCTAACCCTAACCCTATGGGCCCATTCACTCTAATGATTCTCATAGACTATAATGGAGAATGGAAAAACATCCAAAATTTTTCCAAATCAAGAGTATACCCTTCAGTGTGATATGAGAATTTCATCTTATCTAACCCTAAACCAAACCCCAATTTTAACTTGAACATAAGTGTGTCCTGAACTCTAACCCTAACCCTAACCCTAACCCTATGGGCCCATTCACTCTAATGATTCTCATAGACTATAATGGAGAATGGAAAAACATCCAAAAATTTTCCAAATCAAGAGTATACCCTTTAGTGTGATATGAAAATTTCATCTTATCCAACCCTAAACGAAACCCCAATTTTAACTTGAACGTAAGTGTGTCCTGAACTCTAACCCTAACCCTAACCCTATGGGCCCATTCACTCTAATGATTCTCATAGACTATAATGGAGAATGGAAAAACATCCAAAATTTTTCCAAATCAAGAGTATACCCTTAAGTGTGATATGAAAATTTCATCTTATCCAACCCTAAACCAAACCCCAATTTTAACTTGAACGTAAGTGTGTCCTGAACTCTAACCCTAACCCTAACCCTAACCCTATGGGCCCATTCACTCTAATGATTCTCATAGACTATAATGGAGAATGGAAAAACATCCAAAATTTTTCCAAATCAAGAGTATACCCTTTAGTGTGATATGAAAATTTCATATTATCCAACCCTAAACCAAACCCCAATTTTAACTTGAACGTAAGTGTGTCCTGAACTCTAACCCTAACCCTAACCCTATGGGCCCATTCACTCTAATGATTCTCATAGACTATAATGGAGAATGGAAAAACATCCAAAATTTTTCCAAATCAAGAGTATACCTTTCAATGTGATATGAGAATTTCATCTTATCCAACCCTAAACCAAACCCCAATTTTAACTTGAACATAAGTGTGTCCTGATCTCTAACCCTAACCCTAACCCTAACCCTATGGGCCCATTCACTCTAATGATTCTCATAGACTATAATGGAGAATGGAAAAACATCCAAAATTTTTCCAAATCAAGAGTATACCCTTTAGTGTGATATGAAAATTTCATCTTATCCAACCCTAAACCAAACCCCAATTTTAACTTGAACGTAAGTGTGTCCTGAACTCTAACCCTAACCCTAACCCTAACCCTAACCCTATGGGCCCATTCACTCTAATGATTCTCATAGACTATAATGGAGAATGGAAAAACATCCAAAATTTTTCCAAATCAAGAGTATACCCTTCAGTGTGATATGAGAATTTCATCTTATCCAACCCTAAACCAAACCCCAATTTTAACTTGAACGTAAGTGTGTCCTGAACTCTAACCCTAACCCTAACCCT
Organism: Heteronotia binoei; assembly: GCF_032191835.1. Lineage (NCBI taxonomy): Eukaryota > Metazoa > Chordata > Lepidosauria > Squamata > Gekkonidae > Heteronotia > Heteronotia binoei. Next base: position 64,607,459 of record NC_083238.1, on the reverse strand, counting down.
ATGGGCCCATTCACTCTAATGATTCTCATAGACTATAATGGAGAATGGAAAAACATCCAAAAATTTTCCAAATCAAGAGTATACCCTTTAGTGTGATATGAAAATTTCATCTTATCCAACCCTAAACCAAACCCCAATTTTAACTTGAACGTAAGTGTGTCCTGAACTCTAACCCTAACCCTAACCCTATGGGCCCATTCACTCTAATGATTCTCATAGACTATAATGGAGAATGGAAAAACATCCAAAATTTTTCCAAATCAAGAGTATACCTTTCAATGTGATATGAAAATTTCATCTTATCCAACCCTAAACCAAACCCCAATTTTAACTTGAAAATAAGTGTGTCCTGAACTCTAACCCTAACCCTAACCCTATGGGCCCATTCACTCTAATGATTCTCATAGATTATAATGGAGAATGGAAAAACATCCAAAATTTTTCCAAATCAAGAGTATACCCTTCAGTGTGATATGAGAATTTCATCTTATCCAACCCTAAACCAAACCCCAATTTTAACTTGAACATAAGTGTGTCCTGAACTCTAACCCTAACCCTAACCCTAACCCTATGGGCCCATTCACTCTAATGATTCTCATAGACTATAATGGAGAATGGAAAAACATCCAAAATTTTTCCAAATCAAGAGTATACCTTTCAATGTGATATGAAAATTTCATCTTATCCAACCCTAAACCAAACCCCAATTTTAACTTGAACATAAGTGTGTCCTGAACTCTAACCCTAACCCTAACCCTATGGGCCCTTTCACTCTAATGATTCTCATAGACTATAATGGAGAATGGAAAAACATCCAAAATTTTTCCAAATCAAGAGTATACCCTTCAGTGTGATATGAGAATTTCATCTTATCCAACCCTAAACCAAACCCCAATTTTAACTTGAACATAAGTGTGTCCTGAACTCTAACCCTAACCCTAACCCTAACCCTATGGGCCCATTCACTCTAAAGATTCTCATAGACTATAATGGAGAATGGAAAAACATCCAAAATTTTTCCAAATCAAGAGTATACCCTTTAGTGTGATATGAAAATTTCATCTTATCCAACCCTAAACCAAACCCCAATTTTAACTTGAACATAAGTGTGTCCTGAACTTTAACCCTACCCCTAACCCTAACCCTATGGGCCCATTCACTCTAATGATTCTCATAGACTATAATGGAGAATGGAAAAACATCCAAAATTTTTCCAAATCAAGAGTATACCCTTCAGTGTGATATGAGAATTTCATCTTATCCAACCCTAAACCAAACCCCAATTTTAACTTGAACGTAAGTGTGTCCTGAACTCTAACCCTAACCCTAACCCTAACCCTATGGGCCCATTCACTCTAATGATTCTCATAGACTATAATGGAGAATGGAAAAACATCCAAAAATTTTCCAAATCAAGAGTATACCCTTTAGTGTGATATGAAAACTTCATCTTATCCAACCCTAAACCAAACCCCAATTTTAACTTGAACGTAAGTGTGTCCTGAACTCTAACCCTAACCCTAACCCTATGGGCCCATTCACTCTAATGATTCTCATAGACTATAATGGAGAATGGAAAAACATCCAAAATTTTTCCAAATCAAGAGTATACCTTTCAATGTGATATGAGAATTTCATCTTATCCAACCCTAAACCAAACCCCAATTTTAACTTGAACGTAAGTGTGTCCTGAACTCTAACCCTAACCCTAACCCTAACCCTATGGGCCCATTCACTCTAATGATTCTCATAGACTATAATGGAGAATGGAAAAACATCCAAAATTTTTCCAAATCAAGAGTATACCCTTCAGTGTGATATGAGAATTTCATCTTATCTAACCCTAAACCAAACCCCAATTTTAACTTGAACATAAGTGTGTCCTGAACTCTAACCCTAACCCTAACCCTAACCCTATGGGCCCATTCACTCTAATGATTCTCATAGACTATAATGGAGAATGGAAAAACATCCAAAAATTTTCCAAATCAAGAGTATACCCTTTAGTGTGATATGAAAATTTCATCTTATCCAACCCTAAACGAAACCCCAATTTTAACTTGAACGTAAGTGTGTCCTGAACTCTAACCCTAACCCTAACCCTATGGGCCCATTCACTCTAATGATTCTCATAGACTATAATGGAGAATGGAAAAACATCCAAAATTTTTCCAAATCAAGAGTATACCCTTAAGTGTGATATGAAAATTTCATCTTATCCAACCCTAAACCAAACCCCAATTTTAACTTGAACGTAAGTGTGTCCTGAACTCTAACCCTAACCCTAACCCTAACCCTATGGGCCCATTCACTCTAATGATTCTCATAGACTATAATGGAGAATGGAAAAACATCCAAAATTTTTCCAAATCAAGAGTATACCCTTTAGTGTGATATGAAAATTTCATCTTATCCAACCCTAAACCAAACCCCAATTTTAACTTGAACGTAAGTGTGTCCTGAACTCTAACCCTAACCCTAACCCTATGGGCCCATTCACTCTAATGATTCTCAAAGACTATAATGGAGAATGGAAAAACATCCAAAATTTTTCCAAATCAAGAGTATACCTTTCAATGTGATATGAGAATTTCATCTTATCCAACCCTAAACCAAACCCCAATTTTAACTTGAACATAAGTGTGTCCTGATCTCTAACCCTAACCCTAACCGTAACCCTATGGGCCCATTCACTCTAATGATTCTCATAGACTATAATGGAGAATGGAAAAACATCCAAAATTTTTCCAAATCAAGAGTATACCCTTTAGTGTGATATGAAAATTTCATCTTATCCAACCCTAAACCAAACCCCAATTTTAACTTGAACGTAAGTGTGTCCTGAACTCTAACCCTAACCCTAACCCTAACCCTATGGGCCCATTCACTCTAATGATTCTCATAGACTATAATGGAGAATGGAAAAACATCCAAAATTTTTCCAAATCAAGAGTATACCCTTCAGTGTGATATGAGAATTTCATCTTATCCAACCCTAAACCAAACCCCAATTTTAACTTGAACGTAAGTGTGTCCTGAACTCTAACCCTAACCCTAACCCTATGGGCCCATTCACTCTAATGATTCTCATAGATTATAATGGAGAATGGAAAAACATCCAAAATTTTTCCAAATCAAGAGTATACCCTTCAGTGTGATATGAGAATTTCATCTTATCCAACCCTAAACCAAACCCCAATTTTAACTTGAACATAAGTGTGTCCTGAACTCTAACCCTAACCCTAACCCTAACCCTATGGGCCCATTCACTCTAATGATTCTCATAGACTATAATGGAGAATGGAAAAACATCCAAAATTTTTCCAAATCAAGAGTATACCTTTCAATGTGATATGAAAATTTCATCTTATCCAACCCTAAATCAAACCCCAATTTTAACTTGAACATAAGTGTGTCCTGAACTCTAACCCTAACCCTAACCCTATGGGCCCATTCACTCTAATGATTCTCATAGACTATAATGGAGAATGGAAAAACATCCAAAATTTTTCCAAATCAAGAGTATACCCTTAAGTGTGATATGAAAATTTCATCTTATCCAACCCTAAACCAAACCCCAATTTTAACTTGAACGTAAGTGTGTCCTGAACTCTAACCCTAACCCTAACCCTAACCCTATGGGCCCATTCACTCTAATGATTCTCATAGACTATAATGGAGAATGGAAAAACATCCAAAATTTTTCCAAATCAAGAGTATACCCTTTAGTGTGATATGAAAATTTCATCTTATCCAACCCTAAACCAAACCCCAATTTTAACTTGAACGTAAGTGTGTCCTGAACTCTAACCCTAACCCTAACCCTATGGGCCCATTCACTCTAATGATTCTCAAAGACTATAATGGAGAATGGAAAAACATCCAAAATTTTTCCAAATCAAGAGTATACCTTTCAATGTGATATGAGAATTTCATCTTATCCAACCCTAAACCAAACCCCAATTTTAACTTGAACATAAGTGTGTCCTGATCTCTAACCCTAACCCTAACCGTAACCCTATGGGCCCATTCACTCTAATGATTCTCATAGACTATAATGGAGAATGGAAAAACATCCAAAATTTTTCCAAATCAAGAGTATACCCTTTAGTGTGATATGAAAATTTCATCTTATCCAACCCTAAACCAAACCCCAATTTTAACTTGAACGTAAGTGTGTCCTGAACTCTAACCCTAACCCTAACCCTAACCCTATGGGCCCATTCACTCTAATGATTCTCATAGACTATAATGGAGAATGGAAAAACATCCAAAATTTTTCCAAATCAAGAGTATACCCTTCAGTGTGATATGAGAATTTCATCTTATCCAACCCTAAACCAAACCCCAATTTTAACTTGAACGTAAGTGTGTCCTGAACTCTAACCCTAACCCTAACCCTATGGGCCCATTCACTCTAATGATTCTCATAGACTATAATGGAGAATGGAAAAACATCCAAAAATTTTCCAAATCAAGAGTATACCCTTTAGTGTGATATGAAAATTTCATCTTATCCAACCCTAAACCAAACCCCAATTTTAACTTGAACGTAAGTGTGTCCTGAACTCTAACCCTAACCCTAACCCTATGGGCCCATTCACTCTAATGATTCTCATAGACTATAATGGAGAATGGAAAAACATCCAAAATTTTTCCAAATCAAGAGTATACCTTTCAATGTGATATGAAAATTTCATCTTATCCAACCCTAAACCAAACCCCAATTTTAACTTGAAAATAAGTGTGTCCTGAACTCTAACCCTAACCCTAACCCTATGGGCCCATTCACTCTAATGATTCTCATAGATTATAATGGAGAATGGAAAAACATCCAAAATTTTTCCAAATCAAGAGTATACCCTTCAGTGTGATATGAGAATTTCATCTTATCCAACCCTAAACCAAACCCCAATTTTAACTTGAACATAAGTGTGTCCTGAACTCTAACCCTAACCCTAACCCTAACCCTATGGGCCCATTCACTCTAATGATTCTCATAGACTATAATGGAGAATGGAAAAACATCCAAAATTTTTCCAAATCAAGAGTATACCTTTCAATGTGATATGAAAATTTCATCTTATCCAACCCTAAACCAAACCCCAATTTTAACTTGAACATAAGTGTGTCCTGAACTCTAACCCTAACCCTAACCCTATGGGCCCTTTCACTCTAATGATTCTCATAGACTATAATGGAGAATGGAAAAACATCCAAAATTTTTCCAAATCAAGAGTATACCCTTCAGTGTGATATGAGAATTTCATCTTATCCAACCCTAAACCAAACCCCAATTTTAACTTGAACATAAGTGTGTCCTGAACTCTAACCCTAACCCTAACCCTAACCCTATGGGCCCATTCACTCTAAAGATTCTCATAGACTATAATGGAGAATGGAAAAACATCCAAAATTTTTCCAAATCAAGAGTATACCCTTTAGTGTGATATGAAAATTTCATCTTATCCAACCCTAAACCAAACCCCAATTTTAACTTGAACATAAGTGTGTCCTGAACTTTAACCCTAACCCTAACCCTAACCCTATGGGCCCATTCACTCTAATGATTCTCATAGACTATAATGGAGAATGGAAAAACATCCAAAATTTTTCCAAATCAAGAGTATACCCTTCAGTGTGATATGAGAATTTCATCTTATCCAACCCTAAACCAAACCCCAATTTTAACTTGAACGTAAGTGTGTCCTGAACTCTAACCCTAACCCTAACCCTAACCCTATGGACCCATTCACTCTAATGATTCTCATAGACTATAATGGAGAATGGAAAAACATCCAAAAATTTTCCAAATCAAGAGTATACCCTTTAGTGTGATATGAAAACTTCATCTTATCCAACCCTAAACCAAACCCCAATTTTAACTTGAACGTAAGTGTGTCCTGAACTCTAACCCTAACCCTAACCCTATGGGCCCATTCACTCTAATGATTCTCATAGACTATAATGGAGAATGGAAAAACATCCAAAATTTTTCCAAATCAAGAGTATACCTTTCAATGTGATATGAAAATTTCATCTTATCCAACCCTAAACCAAACCCCAATTTTAACTTGAAAATAAGTGTGTCCTGAACTCTAACCCTAACCCTAACCCTATGGGCCCATTCACTCTAATGATTCTCATAGACTATAATGGAGAATGGAAAAACATCCAAAATTTTTCCAAATCAAGAGTATACCCTTCAGTGTGATATGAGAATTTCATCTTATCCAACCCTAAACCAAACCCCAATTTTAACTTGAACGTAAGTGTGTCCTGAACTCTAACCCTAACCCTAACCCTAACCCTATGGGCCCATTCACTCTAATGATTCTCATAGACTATAATGGAGAATGGAAAAACATCCAAAATTTTTCCAAATCAAGAGTATACCTTTCAATGTGATATGAAAATTTCATCTTATCCAACCCTAAACCAAACCCCAATTTTAACTTGAACATAAGTGTTTCCTGAACTCTAACCCTAACCCTAACCCTATGGGCCCATTCACTCTAATGATTCTCATAGACTATAATGGAGAATGGAAAAACATCCAAAATTTTTCCAAATCAAGAGTATACCCTTCAGTGTGATATGAGAATTTCATCTTATCCAACCCTAAACCAAACCCCAATTTTAACTTGAACGTAAGTGTGTCCTGAACTCTAACCCTAACCCTAACCCTAACCCTATGGGCCCATTCACTCTAATGATTCTCATAGACTATAATGGAGAATGGAAAAACATCCAAAAATTTTCCAAATCAAGAGTATACCCTTTAGTGTGATATGAAAATTTCATCTTATCCAACCCTAAACCAAACCCCAATTTTAACTTGAACGTGTGTCCTGAACTCTAACCCTAACCCTAACCCTATGGGCCCATTCACTCTCATGATTCTCATAGACTATAATGGAGAATGGAAAAACATCCAAAATTTTTCCAAATCAAGAGTATACCTTTCAATGTGATATGAAAATTTCATCTTATCCAACCCTAAACCAAACCCCAATTTTAACTTGAAAATAAGTGTGTCCTGAACTCTAACCCTAACCCTAACCCTATGGGCCCATTCACTCTAATGATTCTCATAGACTATAATGGAGAATGGAAAAACATCCAAAATTTTTCCAAATCAAGAGTATACCCTTCAGTGTGATATGAAAATTTCATCTTATCCAACCCTAAACCAAACCCCAATTTTAACTTGAACATAAGTGTGTCCTGAACTCTAACCCTAACCCTAACCCTAACCCTATGGGCCCATTCACTCTAATGATTCTCATAGACTATAATGGAGAATGGAAAAACATCCAAAATTTTTCCAAATCAAGAGTATACCTTTCAATGTGATATGAAAATTTCATCTTATCCAACCCTAAACCAAACCCCAATTTTAACTTGAACATAAGTGTGTCCTGAACTCTAACCCTAACCCTAACCCTATGGGCCCTTTCACTCTAATGATTCTCATAGACTATAATGGAGAATGGAAAAACATCCAAAATTTTTCCAAATCAAGAGTATACCCTTCAGTGTGATATGAGAATTTCATCTTATCCAACCCTAAACCAAACCCCAATTTTAACTTGAACATAAGTGTGTCCTGAACTCTAACCCTAACCCTAACCCTAACCCTATGGGCCCATTCACTCTAAAGATTCTCATAGACTATAATGGAGAATGGAAAAACATCCAAAATTTTTCCAAATCAAGAGTATACCCTTCAGTGTGATATGAGAATTTCATCTTATCCAACCCTAAACCAAACCCCAATTTTAACTTGAACATAAGTGTGTCCTGAACTCTAACCCTAACCCTAACCCTAACCCTAACCCTATGGGCCCATTCACTCTAATGATTCTCATAGACTATAATGGAGAATGGAAAAACATCCAAAATTTTTCCAAATCAAGAGTATACCCTTCAGTGTGATATGAGAATTTCATCTTATCCAACCCTAAACCAAACCCCAATTTTAACTTGAACATAAGTGTGTCCTGATCTCTAACCCTAACCCTAACCCTAACCCTATGGGCCCATTCACTCTCATGATTCTCAAGACTATAATGGAGAATGGAAAAACATCCAAAAATTTTCCAAATCAAGAGTATACCTTTCAATGTGATATGAAAATTTCATCTTATCCAACCCTAAACCAAACCCCAATTTTAACTTGAACATAAGTGTGTCCTGAACTCTAACCCTAACCCTAACCCTATGGGCCCATTCACTCTAATGATTCTCATAGACTATAATGGAGAATGGAAAAACATCCAAAATTTTTCCAAATCAAGAGTATACCCTTCAGTGTGATATGAGAATTTCATCTTATCCAACCCTAAACCAAACCCCAATTTTAACTTGAACGTAAGTGTGTCCTGAACTCTAACCCTAACCCTAACCCTAACCCTATGGGCCCATTCACTCTAATGATTCTCATAGACTATAATGGAGAATGGAAAAACATCCAAAAATTTTCCAAATCAAGAGTATACCCTTTAGTGTGATATGAAAATTTCATCTTATCCAACCCTAAACCAAACCCCAATTTTAACTTGAACGTAAGTGTGTCCTGAACTCTAACCCTAACCCTAACCCTATGGGCCCATTCACTCTAATGATTCTCATAGACTATAATGGAGAATGGAAAAACATCCAAAATTTTTCCAAATCAAGAGTATACCTTTCAATGTGATATGAAAATTTCATCTTATCCAACCCTAAACCAAACCCCAATTTTAACTTGAATATAAGTGTGTCCTGAACTCTAACCCTAACCCTAACCCTATGGGCCCATTCACTCTAATGATTCTCATAGACTATAATGGAGAATGGAAAAACATCCAAAATTTTTCCAAATCAAGAGTATACCCTTCAGTGTGATATGAGAATTTCATCTTATCCAACCCTAAACCAAACCCCAATTTTAACTTGAACATAAGTGTGTCCTGAACTCTAACCCTAACCCTAACCCTAACCCTATGGGCCCATTCACTCTAATAATTCTCATAGACTATAATGGAGAATGGAAAAACATCCAAAATTTTTCCAAATCAAGAGTATACCTTTCAATGTGATATGAAAATTTCATCTTATCCAACCCTAAACCAAACCCCAATTTTAACTTGAACATAAGTGTGTCCTGAACTCTAACCCTAACCCTAACCCTATGGGCCCTTTCACTCTAATGATTCTCATAGACTATAATGGAGAATGGAAAAACATCCAAAAATTTTCCAAATCAAGAGTATACCCTTTAGTGTGATATGAAAATTTCATCTTATCCAACCCTAAACCAAACCCCAATTTTAACTTGAACGTAAGTGTGTCCTGAACTCTAACCCTAACCCTAACCCTATGGGCCCATTCACTCTAATGATTCTCATAGACTATAATGGAGAATGGAAAAACATCCAAAATTTTTCCAAATCAAGAGTATACCTTTCAATGTGATATGAAAATTTCATCTTATCCAACCCTAAACCAAACCCCAATTTTAACTTGAATATAAGTGTGTCCTGAACTCTAACCCTAACCCTAACCCTATGGGCCCATTCACTCTAATGATTCTCATAGACTATAATGGAGAATGGAAAAACATCCAAAATTTTTCCAAATCAAGAGTATACCCTTCAGTGTGATATGAGAATTTCATCTTATCCAACCCTAAACCAAACCCCAATTTTAACTTGAACATAAGTGTGTCCTGAACTCTAACCCTAACCCTAACCCTAACCCTATGGGCCCATTCACTCTAATAATTCTCATAGACTATAATGGAGAATGGAAAAACATCCAAAATTTTTCCAAATCAAGAGTATACCTTTCAATGTGATATGAAAATTTCATCTTATCCAACCCTAAACCAAACCCCAATTTTAACTTGAACATAAGTGTGTCCTGAACTCTAACCCTAACCCTAACCCTATGGGCCCTTTCACTCTAATGATTCTCATAGACTATAATGGAGAATGGAAAAACATCCAAAATTTTTCCAAATCAAGAGTATACCCTTCAGTGTGATATGAGAATTTCATCTTATCCAACCCTAAACCAAACCCCAATTTTAACTTGAACATAAGTGTGTCCTGAACTCTAACCCTAACCCTAACCCTATGGGCCCATTCACTCTAATGATTCTCATAGACTATAATGGAGAATGGAAAAACATCCAAAATTTTTCCAAATCAAGAGTATACCCTTTAGTGTGATATGAAAATTTCATCTTATCCAACCCTAAACCAAACCCCAATTTTAACTTGAACATAAGTGTGTCCTGAACTCTAACCCTAACCCTAACCCTAACCCTATGGGCCCATTCACTCTAATGATTCTCATAGACTATAATGGAGAATGGAAAAACATCCAAAATTTTTCCAAATCAAGAGTATACCCTTCAGTGTGATATGAGAATTTCATCTTATCCAACCCTAAACCAAACCCCAATTTTAACTTGAACATAAGTGTGTCCTGATCTATAACCCTAACCCTAACCCTAACCCTATGGGCCCATTCACTCTCATGATTCTCATAGACTATAATGGAGAATGGAAAAACATCCAAAATTTTTCCAAATCAAGAGTATACCTTTCAATGTGATATGAAAATTTCATCTTATCCAACCCTAAACCAAACCCCAATTTTAACTTGAACATAAGTGTGTCCTGAACTCTAACCCTAACCCTAACGCAATGGGCCCATTCACTCTAATGATTCTCATAGACTATAATGGAGAATGGAAAAACATCCAAAATTTTTCCAAATCAAGAGTATACCCTTCAGTGTGATATGAGAATTTCATCTTATCCAACCCTAAACCAAACCCCAATTTTAACTTGAACGTAAGTGTGTCCTGAACTCTAACCCTAACCCTAACCCTAACCCTATGGGCCCATTCACTCTAATGATTCTCATAGACTATAATGGAGAATGGAAAAACATCCAAAATTTTTCCAAATCAAGAGTATACCCTTCAGTGTGATATGAGAATTTCATCTTATCTAACCCTAAACCAAACCCCAATTTTAACTTGAACATAAGTGTGTCCTGAACTCTAACCCTAACCCTAACCCTATGGGCCCATTCACTCTAATGATTCTCATAGACTATAATGGAGAATGGAAAAACATCCAAAAATTTTCCAAATCAAGAGTATACCCTTTAGTGTGATATGAAAATTTCATCTTATCCAACCCTAAACGAAACCCCAATTTTAACTTGAACGTAAGTGTGTCCTGAACTCTAACCCTAACCCTAACCCTAACCCTATGGGCCCATTCACTCTAATGATTCTCATAGACTATAATGGAGAATGGAAAAACATCCAAAATTTTTCCAAATCAAGAGTATACCCTTTAGTGTGATATGAAAATTTCATCTTATCCAACCCTAAACCAAACCCCAATTTTAACTTGAACGTAAGTGTGTCCTGAACTCTAACCCTAACCCTAACCCTAACCCTATGGGCCCATTCACTCTAATGATTCTCATAGACTATAATGGAGAATGGAAAAACATCCAAAATTTTTCCAAATCAAGAGTATACCTTTCAATGTGATATGAGAATTTCATCTTATCCAACCCTAAACCAAACCCCAATTTTAACTTGAACATAAGTGTGTCCTGAACTCTAACCCTAACCCTAACCCTATGGGCCCTTTCACTCTAATGATTCTCATAGACTATAATGGAGAATGGAAAAACATCCAAAATTTTTCCAAATCAAGAGTATACCCTTCAGTGTGATATGAGAATTTCATCTTATCCAACCCTAAACCAAACCCCAATTTTAACTTGAACATAAGTGTGTCCTGAACTCTAACCCTAACCCTAACCCTATGGGCCCATTCACTCTAATGATTCTCATAGACTATAATGGAGAATGGAAAAACATCCAAAATTTTTCCAAATCAAGAGTATACCCTTTAGTGTGATATGAAAATTTCATCTTATCCAACCCTAAACCAAACCCCAATTTTAACTTGAACATAAGTGTGTCCTGAACTCTAACCCTAACCCTAACCCTAACCCTATGGGCCCATTCACTCTAATGATTCTCATAGACTATAATGGAGAATGGAAAAACATCCAAAATTTTTCCAAATCAAGAGTATACCCTTCAGTGTGATATGAGAATTTCATCTTATCCAACCCTAAACCAAACCCCAATTTTAACTTGAACATAAGTGTGTCCTGATCTCTAACCCTAACCCTAACCCTAACCCTATGGGCCCATTCACTCTCATGATTCTCATAGACTATAATGGAGAATGGAAAAACATCCAAAATTTTTCCAAATCAAGAGTATACCTTTCAATGTGATATGAAAATTTCATCTTATCCAACCCTAAACCAAACCCCAATTTTAACTTGAACATAAGTGTGTCCTGAACTCTAACCCTAACCCTAACGCAATGGGCCCATTCACTCTAATGATTCTCATAGACTATAATGGAGAATGGAAAAACATCCAAAATTTTTCCAAATCAAGAGTATACCCTTCAGTGTGATATGAGAATTTCATCTTATCCAACCCTAAACCAAACCCCAATTTTAACTTGAACGTAAGTGTGTCCTGAACTCTAACCCTAACCCTAACCCTATGGGCCCATTCACTCTAATGATTCTCATAGACTATAATGGAGAATGGAAAAACATCCAAAATTTTTCCAAATCAAGAGTATACCCTTCAGTGTGATATGAGAATTTCATCTTATCTAACCCTAAACCAAACCCCAATTTTAACTTGAACATAAGTGTGTCCTGAACTCTAACCCTAACCCTAACCCTATGGGCCCATTCACTCTAATGATTCTCATAGACTATAATGGAGAATGGAAAAACATCCAAAAATTTTCCAAATCAAGAGTATACCCTTTAGTGTGATATGAAAATTTCATCTTATCCAACCCTAAACGAAACCCCAATTTTAACTTGAACGTAAGTGTGTCCTGAACTCTAACCCTAACCCTAACCCTAACCCTATGGGCCCATTCACTCTAATGATTCTCATAGACTATAATGGAGAATGGAAAAACATCCAAAATTTTTCCAAATCAAGAGTATACCCTTTAGTGTGATATGAAAATTTCATCTTATCCAACCCTAAACCAAACCCCAATTTTAACTTGAACGTAAGTGTGTCCTGAACTCTAACCCTAACCCTAAACCTAACCCTATGGGCCCATTCACTCTAATGATTCTCATAGACTATAATGGAGAATGGAAAAACATCCAAAATTTTTCCAAATCAAGAGTATACCCTTTAGTGTGATATGAAAATTTCATCTTATCCAACCCTAAACCAAACCCCAATTTTAACTTGAACGTAAGTGTGTCCTGAACTCTAACCCTAACCCTAACCCTATGGGCCCATTCACTCTAATGATTCTCATAGACTATAATGGAGAATGGAAAAACATCCAAAATTTTTCCAAATCAAGAGTATACCTTTCAATGTGATATGAGAATTTCATCTTATCCAACCCTAAACCAAACCCCAATTTTAACTTGAACATAAGTGTGTCCTGAACTCTAACCCTAACCCTAACCCTAACCCTATGGGCCCATTCACTCTAATGATTCTCATAGACTATAATGGAGAATGGAAAAACATCCAAAATTTTTCCAAATCAAGAGTATACCTTTCAATGTGATATGAAAATTTCATCTTATCCAACCCTAAACCAAACCCCAATTTTAACTTGAACATAAGTGTGTCCTGAACTCTAACCCTAACCCTATGGGCCCATTCACTCTAATGATTCTCATAGACTATAATGGAGAATGGAAAAACATCCAAAATTTTTCCAAATCAAGAGTATACCCTTTAGTGTGATATGAAAATTTCATCTTATCCAACCCTAAACCAAACCCCAATTTTAACTTGAACATAAGTGTGTCCTGAACTCTAACCCTAACCCTAACCCTAACCCTATGGGCCCATTCACTCTAATGATTCTCATAGACTATAATGGAGAATGGAAAAACATCCAAAATTTTTCCAAATCAAGAGTATACCCTTCAGTGTGATATGAGAATTTCATCTTATCCAACCCTAAACCTAACCCCAATTTTAACTTGAACATAAGTGTGTCCTGAACTCTAACCCTAACCCTAACGCTAACCCTATGGGCCCATTCACTCTAATGATTCTCATAGACTATAATGGAGAATGGAAAAACATCCAAAATTTTTCCAAATCAAGAGTATACCTTTCAATGTGATATGAGAATTTCATCTTATCCAACCCTAAACCAAACCCCAATTTTAACTTGAACGTAAGTGTGTCCTGAACTCTAACCCTAACCCTAACCCTAACCCTATGGGCCCATTCACTCTAATGATTCTCATAGACTATAATGGAGAATGGAAAAACATCCAAAATTTTTCCAAATCAAGAGTATACCTTTCAATGTGATATGAAAATTTCATCTTATCCAACCCTAAACCAAACCCCAATTTTAACTTGAACATAAGTGTGTCCTGAACTCTAACCCTAACCCTAACCCTATGGGCCCATTCACTCTAATGATTCTCATAGACTATAATGGAGAATGGAAAAACATCCAAAAATTTTCCAAATCAAGAGTATACCCTTTAGTGTGATATGAAAATTTCATCTTATCCAACCCTAAACCAAACCCCAATTTTAACTTGAACGTAAGTGTGTCCTGAACTCTAACCCTAACCCTAACCCTATGGGCCCATTCACTCTAATGATTCTCATAGACTATAATGGAGAATGGAAAAACATCCAAAATTTTTCCAAATCAAGAGTATACCTTTCAATGTGATATGAAAATTTCATCTTATCCAACCCTAAACCAAACCCCAATTTTAACTTGAAAATAAGTGTGTCCTGAACTCTAACCCTAACCCTAACCCTATGGGCCCATTCACTCTAATGATTCTCATAGATTATAATGGAGAATGGAAAAACATCCAAAATTTTTCCAAATCAAGAGTATACCCTTCAGTGTGATATGAGAATTTCATCTTATCCAACCCTAAACCAAACCCCAATTTTAACTTGAACATAAGTGTGTCCTGAACTCTAACCCTAACCCTAACCCTAACCCTATGGGCCCATTCACTCTAATGATTCTCATAGACTATAATGGAGAATGGAGAAACATCCAAAATTTTTCCAAATCAAGAGTATACCTTTCAATGTGATATGAAAATTTCATCTTATCCAACCCTAAACCAAACCCCAATTTTAACTTGAACATAAGTGTGTCCTGAACTCTAACCCTAACCCTAACCCTATGGGCCCTTTCACTCTAATGATTCTCATAGACTATAATGGAGAATGGAAAAACATCCAAAATTTTTCCAAATCAAGAGTATACCCTTCAGTGTGATATGAGAATTTCATCTTATCCAACCCTAAACCAAACCCCAATTTTAACTTGAACATAAGTGTGTCCTGAACTCTAACCCTAACCCTAACCCTAACCCTATGGGCCCATTCACTCTAAAGATTCTCATAGACTATAATGGAGAATGGAAAAACATCCAAAATTTTTCCAAATCAAGAGTATACCCTTTAGTGTGATATGAAAATTTCATCTTATCCAACCCTAAACCAAACCCCAATTTTAACTTGAACATAAGTGTGTCCTGAACTTTAACCCTAACCCTAACCCTAACCCTATGGGCCCATTCACTCTAATGATTCTCATAGACTATAATGGAGAATGGAAAAACATCCAAAATTTTTCCAAATCAAGAGTATACCCTTCAGTGTGATATGAGAATTTCATCTTATCCAACCCTAAACCAAACCCCAATTTTAACTTGAACGTAAGTGTGTCCTGAACTCTAACCCTAACCCCAACCCTAACCCTATGGGCCCATTCACTCTAATGATTCTCATAGACTATAATGGAGAATGGAAAAACATCCAAAATTTTTCCAAATCAAGAGTATACCCTTTAGTGTGATATGAAAATTTCATCTTATCCAACCCTAAACCAAACCCCAATTTTAACTTGAACGTAAGTGTGTCCTGAACTCTAACCCTAACCCTAACCCTATGGGCCCATTCACTCTAATGATTCTCATAGAATATAATGGAGAATGGAAAAACATCCAAAATTTTTCCAAATCAAGAGTATACCTTTCAATGTGATATGAAAATTTCATCTTATCCAACCCTAAACCAAACCCCAATTTTAACTTGAAAATAAGTGTGTCCTGAACTCTAACCCTAACCCTAACGCTATGGGCCCATTCACTCTAATGATTCTCATAGACTATAATGGAGAATGGAAAAACATCCAAAATTTTTCCAAATCAAGAGTATACCCTTCAGTGTGATATGAGAATTTCATCTTATCCAACCCTAAACCAAACCCCAATTTTAACTTGAACATAAGTGTGTCCTGAACTCTAACCCTAACCCTAACCCTAACCCTATGGGCCCATTCACTCTAATGATTCTCATAGACTATAATGGAGAATGGAAAAACATCCAAAATTTTTCCAAAACAAGAGTATACCTTTCAATGTGATATGAGAATTTCATCTTATCCAACCCTAAACCAAACCCCAATTTTAACTTGAACGTAAGTGTGTCCTGAACTCTAACCCTAACCCTAACCCTAACCCTATGGGCCCATTCACTCTAATGATTCTCATAGACTATAATGGAGAATGGAAAAACATCCAAAATTTTTCCAAATCAAGAGTATACCTTTCAATGTGATATGAAAATTTCATCTTATCCAACCCTAAACCAAACCCCAATTTTAACTTGAACATAAGTGTGTCCTGAACTCTAACCCTAACCCTAACCCTATGGGCCCATTCACTCTAATGATTCTCATAGACTATAATGGAGAATGGAAAAACATCCAAAATTTTTCCAAATCAAGAGTATACCCTTCAGTGTGATATGAGAATTTCATCTTATCCAACCCTAAACCAAACCCCAATTTTAACTTGAACGTAAGTGTGTCCTGAACTCTAACCCTAACCCTAACCCTAACCCTATGGGCCCATTCACTCTAATGATTCTCATAGACTATAATGGAGAATGGAAAAACATCCAAAAATTTTCCAAATCAAGAGTATACCCTTTAGTGTGATATGAAAATTTCATCTTATCCAACCCTAAACCAAACCCCAATTTTAACTTGAACGTAAGTGTGTCCTGAACTCTAACCCTAACCCTAACCCTATGGGCCCATTCACTCTAATGATTCTCATAGACTATAATGGAGAATGGAAAAACATCCAAAATTTTTCCAAATCAAGAGTATACCCTTAAGTGTGATATGAAAATTTCATCTTATCCAACCCTAAACCAAACCTCAATTTTAACTTGAACGTAAGTGTGTCCTGAACTCTAACCCTAACCCTAACCCTAACCCTATGGGCCCATTCACTCTAATGATTCTCATAGACTATAATGGAGAATGGAAAAACATCCAAAATTTTTCCAAATCAAGAGTATACCCTTTAGTGTGATATGAAAATTTCATCTTATCCAACCCTAAACCAAACCCCAATTTTAACTTGAACGTAAGTGTGTCCTGAACTCTAACCCTAACCCTAACCCTATGGGCCCATTCACTCTAATGATTCTCATAGACTATAATGGAGAATGGAAAAACATCCAAAATTTTTCCAAATCAAGAGTATACCTTTCAATGTGATATGAGAATTTCATCTTATCCAACCCTAAACCAAACCCCAATTTTAACTTGAACATAAGTGTGTCCTGATCTCTAACCCTAACCCTAACCCTAACCCTATGGGCCCATTCACTCTAATGATTCTCATAGACTATAATGGAGAATGGAAAAACATCCAAAATTTTTCCAAATCAAGAGTATACCCTTTAGTGTGATATGAAAATTTCATCTTATCCAACCCTAAACCAAACCCCAATTTTAACTTGAACATAAGTGTGTCCTGAACTCTAACCCTAACCCTAACCCTAACCCTAACCCTATGGGCCCATTCACTCTAATGATTCTCATAGACTATAATGGAGAATGGAAAAACATCCAAAATTTTTCCAAATCAAGAGTATACCCTTCAGTGTGATATGAGAATTTCATCTTATCCAACCCTAAACCTAACCCCAATTTTAACTTGAACATAAGTGTGTCCTGAACTCTAACCCTAACCCTAACGCTAACCCTATGGGCCCATTCACTCTAATGATTCTCATAGACTATAATGGAGAATGGAAAAACATCCAAAATTTTTCCAAATCAAGAGTATACCTTTCAATGTGATATGAGAATTTCATCTTATCCAACCCTAAACCAAACCCCAATTTTAACTTGAACGTAAGTGTGTCCTGAACTCTAACCCTAACCCTAACCCTAACCCTATGGGCCCATTCACTCTAATGATTCTCATAGACTATAATGGAGAATGGAAAAACATCCAAAATTTTTCCAAATCAAGAGTATACCTTTCAATGTGATATGAAAATTTCATCTTATCCAACCCTAAACCAAACCCCAATTTTAACTTGAACATAAGTGTGTCCTGAACTCTAACCCTAACCCTAACCCTATGGGCCCATTCACTCTAATGATTCTCATAGACTATAATGGAGAATGGAAAAACATCCAAAAATTTTCCAAATCAAGAGTATACCCTTTAGTGTGATATGAAAATTTCATCTTATCCAACCCTAAACCAAACCCCAATTTTAACTTGAACGTAAGTGTGTCCTGAACTCTAACCCTAACCCTAACCCTATGGGCCCATTCACTCTAATGATTCTCATAGACTATAATGGAGAATGGAAAAACATCCAAAATTTTTCCAAATCAAGAGTATACCTTTCAATGTGATATGAAAATTTCATCTTATCCAACCCTAAACCAAACCCCAATTTTAACTTGAAAATAAGTGTGTCCTGAACTCTAACCCTAACCCTAACCCTATGGGCCCATTCACTCTAATGATTCTCATAGATTATAATGGAGAATGGAAAAACATCCAAAATTTTTCCAAATCAAGAGTATACCCTTCAGTGTGATATGAGAATTTCATCTTATCCAACCCTAAACCAAACCCCAATTTTAACTTGAACATAAGTGTGTCCTGAACTCTAACCCTAACCCTAACCCTAACCCTATGGGCCCATTCACTCTAATGATTCTCATAGACTATAATGGAGAATGGAGAAACATCCAAAATTTTTCCAAATCAAGAGTATACCTTTCAATGTGATATGAAAATTTCATCTTATCCAACCCTAAACCAAACCCCAATTTTAACTTGAACATAAGTGTGTCCTGAACTCTAACCCTAACCCTAACCCTATGGGCCCTTTCACTCTAATGATTCTCATAGACTATAATGGAGAATGGAAAAACATCCAAAATTTTTCCAAATCAAGAGTATACCCTTCAGTGTGATATGAGAATTTCATCTTATCCAACCCTAAACCAAACCCCAATTTTAACTTGAACATAAGTGTGTCCTGAACTCTAACCCTAACCCTAACCCTATGGGCCCATTCACTCTAAAGATTCTCATAGACTATAATGGAGAATGGAAAAACATCCAAAATTTTTCCAAATCAAGAGTATACCCTTTAGTGTGATATGAAAATTTCATCTTATCCAACCCTAAACCAAACCCCAATTTTAACTTGAACATAAGTGTGTCCTGAACTTTAACCCTAACCCTAACCCTAACCCTATGGGCCCATTCACTCTAATGATTCTCATAGACTATAATGGAGAATGGAAAAACATGCAAAATTTTTCCAAATCAAGAGTATACCCTTCAGTGTGATATGAGAATTTCATCTTATCCAACCCTAAACCAAACCCCAATTTTAACTTGAACGTAAGTGTGTCCTGAACTCTAACCCTAACCCCAACCCTAACCCTATGGGCCCATTCACTCTAATGATTCTCATAGACTATAATGGAGAATGGAAAAACATCCAAAATTTTTCCAAATCAAGAGTATACCCTTTAGTGTGATATGAAAATTTCATCTTATCCAACCCTAAACCAAACCCCAATTTTAACTTGAACGTAAGTGTGTCCTGAACTCTAACCCTAACCCTAACCCTATGGGCCCATTCACTCTAATGATTCTCATAGAATATAATGGAGAATGGAAAAACATCCAAAATTTTTCCAAATCAAGAGTATACCTTTCAATGTGATATGAAAATTTCATCTTATCCAACCCTAAACCAAACCCCAATTTTAACTTGAAAATAAGTGTGTCCTGAACTCTAACCCTAACCCTAACCCTATGGGCCCATTCACTCTAATGATTCTCATAGACTATAATGGAGAATGGAAAAACATCCAAAATTTTTCCAAATCAAGAGTATACCCTTCAGTGTGATATGAGAATTTCATCTTATCCAACCCTAAACCAAACCCCAATTTTAACTTGAACATAAGTGTGTCCTGAACTCTAACCCTAACCCTAACCCTAACCCTATGGGCCCATTCACTCTAATGATTCTCATAGACTATAATGGAGAATGGAAAAACATCCAAAATTTTTCCAAATCAAGAGTATACCTTTCAATGTGATATGAGAATTTCATCTTATCCAACCCTAAACCAAACCCCAATTTTAACTTGAACGTAAGTGTGTCCTGAACTCTAACCCTAACCCTAACCCTAACCCTATGGGCCCATTCACTCTAATGATTCTCATAGACTATAATGGAGAATGGAAAAACATCCAAAATTTTTCCAAATCAAGAGTATACCCTTCAGTGTGATATGAGAATTTCATCTTATCCAACCCTAAACCAAACCCCAATTTTAACTTGAACGTAAGTGTGTCCTGAACTCTAACCCTAACCCTAACCCTAACCCTATGGGCCCATTCACTCTAATGATTCTCATAGACTATAATGGAGAATGGAAAAACATCCAAAAATTTTCCAAATCAAGAGTATACCCTTTAGTGTGATATGAAAATTTCATCTTATCCAACCCTAAACCAAACCCCAATTTTAACTTGAACGTAAGTGTGTCCTGAACTCTAACCCTAACCCTAACCCTATGGGCCCATTCACTCTAATGATTCTCATAGACTATAATGGAGAATGGAAAAACATCCAAAATTTTTCCAAATCAAGAGTATACCTTTCAATGTGATATGAAAATTTCATCTTATCCAACCCTAAACCAAACCCCAATTTTAACTTGAAAATAAGTGTGTCCTGAACTCTAACCCTAACCCTAACCCTATGGGCCCATTCACTCTAATGATTCTCATAGACTATAATGGAGAATGGAAAAACATCCAAAATTTTTCCAAATCAAGAGTATACCCTTCAGTGTGATATGAGAATTTCATCTTATCCAACCCTAAACCAAACCCCAATTTTAACTTGAACATAAGTGTGTCCTGAACTCTAACCCTAACCCTAACCCTAACCCTATGGGCCCATTCACTCTAATGATTCTCATAGACTATAATGGAGAATGGAAAAACATCCAAAATTTTTCCAAATCAAGAGTATACCTTTCAATGTGATATGAAAATTTCATCTTATCCAACCCTAAACCAAACCCCAATTTTAACTTGAACGTAAGTGTGTCCTGAACTCTAACCCTAACCCTAACCCTATGGGCCCTTTCACTCTAATGATTCTCATAGACTATAATGGAGAATGGAAAAACATCCAAAATTTTTCCAAATCAAGAGTATACCCTTCAGTGTGATATGAGAATTTCATCTTATCCAACCCTAAACCAAACCCCAATTTTAACTTGAACATAAGTGCGTCCTGAACTCTAACCCTAACCCTAACCCTAACCCTATGGGCCCATTCACTCTAAAGATTCTCATAGACTATAATGGAGAATGGAAAAACATCCAAAATTTTTCCAAATCAAGAGTATACCCTTCAGTGTGATATGAGAATTTCATCTTATCCAACCCTAAACCAAACCCCAATTTTAACTTGAACATAAGTGTGTCCTGAACTATAACCCTAACCCTAACCCTAACCCTAACCCTATGGGCCCATTCACTCTAATGATTCTCATAGACTATAATGGAGAATGGAAAAACATCCAAAATTTTTCCAAATCAAGAGTATACCCTTCAGTGTGATATGAGAATTTCATCTTATCCAACCCTAAACCAAACCCCAATTTTAACTTGAACATAAGTGTGTCCTGATCTCTAACCCTAACCCTAACCCTAACCCTATGGGCCCATTCACTCTCATGATTCTCATAGACTATAATGGAGAATGGAAAAACATCCAAAATTTTTCCAAATCAAGAGTATACCTTTCAATGTGATATGAAAATTTCATCTTATCCAACCCTAAACCAAACCCCAATTTTAACTTGAACATAAGTGTGTCCTGAACTCTAACCCTAACCCTAACCCTATGGGCCCATTCACTCTAATGATTCTCATAGACTATAATGGAGAATGGAAAAACATCCAAAATTTTTCCAAATCAAGAGTATACCCTTCAGTGTGATATGAGAATTTCATCTTATCCAACCCTAAACCAAACCCCAATTTTAACTTGAACGTAAGTGTGTCCTGAACTCTAACCCTAACCCTAACCCTAACCCTATGGGCCCATTCACTCTAATGATTCTCATAGACTATAATGGAGAATGGAAAAACATCCAAAAATTTTCCAAATCAAGAGTATACCCTTTAGTGTGATATGAAAATTTCATCTTATCCAACCCTAAACCAAACCCCAATTTTAACTTGAACGTAAGTGTGTCCTGAACTCTAACCCTAACCCTAACCCTATGGGCCCATTCACTCTAATGATTCTCATAGACTATAATGGAGAATGGAAAAACATCCAAAATTTTTCCAAATCAAGAGTATACCTTTCAATGTGATATGAAAATTTCATCTTATCCAACCCTAAACCAAACCCCAATTTTAACTTGAAAATAAGTGTGTCCTGAACTCTAACCCTAACCCTAACCCTATGGGCCCATTCACTCTAATGATTCTCATAGACTATAATGGAGAATGGAAAAACATCCAAAATTTTTCCAAATCAAGAGTATACCCTTCAGTGTGATATGAGAATTTCATCTTATCCAACCCTAAACCAAACCCCAATTTTAACTTGAACATAAGTGTGTCCTGAACTCTAACCCTAACCCTAACCCTAACCCTATGGGCCCATTCACTCTAATGATTCTCATAGACTATAATGGAGAATGGACAAACATCCAAAATTTTTCCAAATCAAGAGTATACCTTTCAATGTGATATGAAAATTTCATCTTATCCAACCCTAAACCAAACCCCAATTTTAACTTGAACATAAGTGTGTCCTGAACTCTAACCCTAACCCTAACCCTATGGGCCCTTTCACTCTAATGATTCTCATAGACTATAATGGAGAATGGAAAAACATCCAAAATTTTTCCAAATCAAGAGTATACCCTTCAGTGTGATATGAGAATTTCATCTTATCCAACCCTAAACCAAACCCCAATTTTAACTTGAACATAAGTGTGTCCTGAACTCTAACCCTAACCCTAACCCTATGGGCCCATTCACTCTAATGATTCTCATAGACTATAATGGAGAATGGAAAAACATCCAAAATTTTTCCAAATCAAGAGTATACCCTTTAGTGTGATATGAAAATTTCATCTTATCCAACCCTAAACCAAACCCCAATTTTAACTTGAACATAAGTGTGTCCTGAACTCTAACCCTAACCCTAACCCTATGGGCCCATTCACTCTAATGATTCTCATAGACTATAATGGAGAATGGAAAAACATCCAAAATTTTTCCAAATCAAGAGTATACCCTTCAGTGTGATATGAGAATTTCATCTTATCCAACCCTAAACCAAACCCCAATTTTAACTTGAACAGAAGTGTGTCCTGATCTCTAACCCTAACCCTAACCCTAACCCTATGGGCCCATTCACTCTCATGATTCTCATAGACTATAATGGAGAATGGAAAAACATCCAAAATTTTTCCAAATCAAGAGTATACCTTTCAATGTGATATGAAAATTTCATCTTATCCAACCCTAAACCAAACCCCAATTTTAACTTGAACATAAGTGTGTCCTGAACTCTAACCCTAACCCTAACCCTATGGGCCCATTCACTCTAATGATTCTCATAGACTATAATGGAGAATGGAAAAACATCCAAAATTTTTCCAAATCAAGAGTATACCCTTTAGTGTGATATGAAAATTTCATCTTATCCAACCCTAAACCAAACCCCAATTTTAACTTGAACGTAAGTGTGTCCTGAACTCTAACCCTAACCCTAACCCTAACCCTATGGGCCCATTCACTCTAATGATTCTCATAGACTATAATGGAGAATGGAAAAACATCCAAAATTTTTCCAAATCAAGAGTATACCCTTCAGTGTGATATGAGAATTTCATCTTATCCAACCCTAAACCAAACCCCAATTTTAACTTGAAAATAAGTGTGTCCTGAACTCTAACCCTAACCCTAACCCTATGGGCCCATTCACTCTAATGATTCTCATAGACTATAATGGAGAATGGAAAAACATCCAAAATTTTTCCAAATCAAGAGTATACCCTTCAGTGTGATATGAGAATTTCATCTTATCCAACCCTAAACCAAACCCCAATTTTAACTTGAACATAAGTGTGTCCTGAACTCTAACCCTAACCCTAACCCTATGGGCCCATTCACTCTAATGATTCTCATAGACTATAATGGAGAATGGAAAAACATCCAAAATTTTTCCAAATCAAGAGTATACCTTTCAATGTGATATGAGAATTTCATCTTATCCAACCCTAAACCAAACCCCAATTTTAACTTGAACATAAGTGTGTCCTGAACCCTAACCCTAACCCTAACCCTATGGGCCCATTCACTCTAATGATTCTCATAGACTATAATGGAGAATGGAAAAACATCCAAAATTTTTCCAAATCAAGAGTATACCTTTCAATGTGATATGAAAATTTCATCTTATCCAACCCTAAACCAAACCCCAATTTTAACTTGAACGTAAGTGTGTCCTGAACTCTAACCCTAACCCTAACCCTATGGGCCCTTTCACTCTAATGATTCTCATAGACTATAATGGAGAATGGAAAAACATCCAAAATTTTTCCAAATCAAGAGTATACCCTTCAGTGTGATATGAGAATTTCATCTTATCCAACCCTAAACCAAACCCCAATTTTAACTTGAACATAAGTGCGTCCTGAACTCTAACCCTAACCCTAACCCTAACCCTATGGGCCCATTCACTCTAAAGATTCTCATAGACTATAATGGAGAATGGAAAAACATCCAAAATTTTTCCAAATCAAGAGTATACCCTTCAGTGTGATATGAGAATTTCATCTTATCCAACCCTAAACCAAACCCCAATTTTAACTTGAACATAAGTGTGTCCTGAACTATAACCCTAACCCTAACCCTAACCCTAACCCTATGGGCCCATTCACTCTAATGATTCTCATAGACTATAATGGAGAATGGAAAAACATCCAAAATTTTTCCAAATCAAGAGTATACCCTTCAGTGTGATATGAGAATTTCATCTTATCCAACCCTAAACCAAACCCCAATTTTAACTTGAACATAAGTGTGTCCTGATCTCTAACCCTAACCCTAACCCTAACCCTATGGGCCCATTCACTCTCATGATTCTCATAGACTATAATGGAGAATGGAAAAACATCCAAAATTTTTCCAAATCAAGAGTATACCTTTCAATGTGATATGAAAATTTCATCTTATCCAACCCTAAACCAAACCCCAATTTTAACTTGAACATAAGTGTGTCCTGAACTCTAACCCTAACCCTAACCCTATGGGCCCATTCACTCTAATGATTCTCATAGACTATAATGGAGAATGGAAAAACATCCAAAATTTTTCCAAATCAAGAGTATACCCTTCAGTGTGATATGAGAATTTCATCTTATCCAACCCTAAAACAAAACCCCAATTTTAACTTGAACGTAAGTGTGTCCTGAACTCTAACCCTAACCCTAACCCTAACCCTATGGGCCCATTCACTCTAATGATTCTCATAGACTATAATGGAGAATGGAAAAACATCCAAAAATTTTCCAAATCAAGAGTATACCCTTTAGTGTGATATGAAAATTTCATCTTATCCAACCCTAAACCAAACCCCAATTTTAACTTGAACGTAAGTGTGTCCTGAACTCTAACCCTAACCCTAACCCTATGGGCCCATTCACTCTAATGATTCTCATAGACTATAATGGAGAATGGAAAAACATCCAAAATTTTTCCAAATCAAGAGTATACCTTTCAATGTGATATGAAAATTTCATCTTATCCAACCCTAAACCAAACCCCAATTTTAACTTGAAAATAAGTGTGTCCTGAACTCTAACCCTAACCCTAACCCTATGGGCCCATTCACTCTAATGATTCTCATAGACTATAATGGAGAATGGAAAAACATCCAAAATTTTTCCAAATCAAGAGTATACCCTTCAGTGTGATATGAGAATTTCATCTTATCCAACCCTAAACCAAACCCCAATTTTAACTTGAACATAAGTGTGTCCTGAACTCTAACCCTAACCCTAACCCTAACCCTATGGGCCCATTCACTCTAATGATTCTCATAGACTATAATGGAGAATGGAAAAACATCCAAAATTTTTCCAAATCAAGAGTATACCTTTCAATGTGATATGAAAATTTCATCTTATCCAACCCTAAACCAAACCCCAATTTTAACTTGAACATAAGTGTGTCCTGAACTCTAACCCTAACCCTAACCCTATGGGCCCTTTCACTCTAATGATTCTCATAGACTATAATGGAGAATGGAAAAACATCCAAAATTTTTCCAAATCAAGAGTATACCCTTCAGTGTGATATGAGAATTTCATCTTATCCAACCCTAAACCAAACCCCAATTTTAACTTGAACATAAGTGTGTCCTGAACTCTAACCCTAACCCTAACCCTATGGGCCCATTCACTCTAATGATTCTCATAGACTATAATGGAGAATGGAAAAACATCCAAAATTTTTCCAAATCAAGAGTATACCCTTTAGTGTGATATGAAAATTTCATCTTATCCAACCCTAAACCAAACCCCAATTTTAACTTGAACATAAGTGTGTCCTGAACTCTAACCCTAACCCTAACCCTATGGGCCCATTCACTCTAATGATTCTCATAGACTATAATGGAGAATGGAAAAACATCCAAAATTTTTCCAAATCAAGAGTATACCCTTCAGTGTGATATGAGAATTTCATCTTATCCAACCCTAAACCAAACCCCAATTTTAACTTGAACAGAAGTGTGTCCTGATCTCTAACCCTAACCCTAACCCTAACCCTATGGGCCCATTCACTCTCATGATTCTCATAGACTATAATGGAGAATGGAAAAACATCCAAAATTTTTCCAAATCAAGAGTATACCTTTCAATGTGATATGAAAATTTCATCTTATCCAACCCTAAACCAAACCCCAATTTTAACTTGAACATAAGTGTGTCCTGAACTCTAACCCTAACCCTAACCCTATGGGCCCATTCACTCTAATGATTCTCATAGACTATAATGGAGAATGGAAAAACATCCAAAATTTTTCCAAATCAAGAGTATACCCTTTAGTGTGATATGAAAATTTCATCTTATCCAACCCTAAACCAAACCCCAATTTTAACTTGAACGTAAGTGTGTCCTGAACTCTAACCCTAACCCTAACCCTAACCCTATGGGCCCATTCACTCTAATGATTCTCATAGACTATAATGGAGAATGGAAAAACATCCAAAATTTTTCCAAATCAAGAGTATACCCTTCAGTGTGATATGAGAATTTCATCTTATCCAACCCTAAACCAAACCCCAATTTTAACTTGAAAATAAGTGTGTCCTGAACTCTAACCCTAACCCTAACCCTATGGGCCCATTCACTCTAATGATTCTCATAGACTATAATGGAGAATGGAAAAACATCCAAAATTTTTCCAAATCAAGAGTATACCCTTCAGTGTGATATGAGAATTTCATCTTATCCAACCCTAAACCAAACCCCAATTTTAACTTGAACATAAGTGTGTCCTGAACTCTAACCCTAACCCTAACCCTAACCCTATGGGCCCATTCACTCTAATGATTCTCATAGACTATAATGGAGAATGGAAAAACATCCAAAATTTTTCCAAATCAAGAGTATACCTTTCAATGTGATATGAGAATTTCATCTTATCCAACCCTAAACCAAACCCCAATTTTAACTTGAACGTAAGTGTGTCCTGAACTCTAACCCTAACCCTAACCCTAACCCTATGGGCCCATTCACTCTAATGATTCTCATAGACTATAATGGAGAATGGAAAAACATCCAAAATTTTTCCAAATCAAGAGTATACCTTTCAATGTGATATGAAAATTTCATCTTATCCAACCCTAAACCAAACCCCAATTTTAACTTGAACATAAGTGTGTCCTGAACTCTAACCCTAACCCTAACCCTATGGGCCCATTCACTCTAATGATTCTCATAGACAATAATGGAGAATGGAAAAACATCCAAAATTTTTCCAAATCAAGAGTATACCCTTCAGTGTGATATGAGAATTTCATCTTATCCAACCCTAAACCAAACCCCAATTTTAACTTGAACGTAAGTGTGTCCTGAACTCTAACCCTAACCCTAACCCTAACCCTATGGGCCCATTCACTCTAATGATTCTCATAGACTATAATGGAGAATGGAAAAACATCCAAAAATTTTCCAAATCAAGAGTATACCCTTTAGTGTGATATGAAAATTTCATCTTATCCAACCCTAAACCAAACCCCAATTTTAACTTGAACGTAAGTGTGTCCTGAACTCTAACCCTAACCCTAACCCTATGGGCCCATTCACTCTAATGATTCTCATAGACTATAATGGAGAATGGAAAAACATCCAAAATTTTTCCAAATCAAGAGTATACCTTTCAATGTGATATGAAAATTTCATC
Source organism: Heteronotia binoei (assembly GCF_032191835.1). NCBI lineage: Eukaryota > Metazoa > Chordata > Lepidosauria > Squamata > Gekkonidae > Heteronotia > Heteronotia binoei. Next base: position 64,578,496 of record NC_083238.1, on the reverse strand, counting down.
TTATCCAACCCTAAACCAAACCCCAATTTTAACTTGAAAATAAGTGTGTCCTGAACTCTAACCCTAACCCTAACCTTATGGGCCCATTCACTCTAATGATTCTCATAGACTATAATGGAGAATGGAAAAACATCCAAAATTTTTCCAAATCAAGAGTATACCCTTCAGTGTGATATGAGAATTTCATCTTATCCAACCCTAAACCAAACCCCAATTTTAACTTGAACATAAGTGTGTCCTGAACTCTAACCCTAACCCTAACCCTAACCCTATGGGCCCATTCACTCTAATGATTCTCATAGACTATAATGGAGAATGGAAAAACATCCAAAATTTTTCCAAATCAAGAGTATACCTTTCAATGTGATATGAAAATTTCATCTTATCCAACCCTAAACCAAACCCCAATTTTAACTTGAACGTAAGTGTGTCCTGAACTCTAACCCTAACCCTAACCCTATGGGCCCTTTCACTCTAATGATTCTCATAGACTATAATGGAGAATGGAAAAACATCCAAAATTTTTCCAAATCAAGAGTATACCCTTCAGTGTGATATGAGAATTTCATCTTATCCAACCCTAAACCAAACCCCAATTTTAACTTGAACATAAGTGTGTCCTGAACTCTAACCCTAACCCTAACCCTAACCCTATGGGCCCATTCACTCTAAAGATTCTCATAGACTATAATGGAGAATGGAAAAACATCCAAAATTTTTCCAAATCAAGAGTATACCCTTCAGTGTGATATGAGAATTTCATCTTATCCAACCCTAAACCAAACCCCAATTTTAACTTGAACATAAGTGTGTCCTGAACTATAACCCTAACCCTAACCCTAACCCTAACCCTATGGGCCCATTCACTCTAATGATTCTCATAGACTATAATGGAGAATGGAAAAACATCCAAAATTTTTCCAAATCAAGAGTATACCCTTCAGTGTGATATGAGAATTTCATCTTATCCAACCCTAAACCAAACCCCAATTTTAACTTGAACATAAGTGTGTCCTGATCTCTAACCCTAACCCTAACCCTAACCCTATGGGCCCATTCACTCTCATGATTCTCATAGACTATAATGGAGAATGGAAAAACATCCAAAATTTTTCCAAATCAAGAGTATACCTTTCAATGTGATATGAAAATTTCATCTTATCCAACCCTAAACCAAACCCCAATTTTAACTTGAACATAAGTGTGTCCTGAACTCTAACCCTAACCCTAACCCTATGGGCCCATTCACTCTAATGATTCTCATAGACTATAATGGAGAATGGAAAAACATCCAAAATTTTTCCAAATCAAGAGTATACCCTTCAGTGTGATATGAGAATTTCATCTTATCCAACCCTAAACCAAACCCCAATTTTAACTTGAACGTAAGTGTGTCCTGAACTCTAACCCTAACCCTAACCCTAACCCTATGGGCCCATTCACTCTAATGATTCTCATAGACTATAATGGAGAATGGAAAAACATCCAAAAATTTTCCAAATCAAGAGTATACCCTTTAGTGTGATATGAAAATTTCATCTTATCCAACCCTAAACCAAACCCCAATTTTAACTTGAACGTAAGTGTGTCCTGAACTCTAACCCTAACCCTAACCCTATGGGCCCATTCACTCTAATGATTCTCATAGACTATAATGGAGAATGGAAAAACATCCAAAATTTTTCCAAATCAAGAGTATACCTTTCAATGTGATATGAAAATTTCATCTTATCCAACCCTAAACCAAACCCCAATTTTAACTTGAAAATAAGTGTGTCCTGAACTCTAACCCTAACCCTAACCCTATGGGCCCATTCACTCTAATGATTCTCATAGACTATAATGGAGAATGGAAAAACATCCAAAATTTTTCCAAATCAAGAGTATACCCTTCAGTGTGATATGAGAATTTCATCTTATCCAACCCTAAACCAAACCCCAATTTTAACTTGAACATAAGTGTGTCCTGAACTCTAACCCTAACCCTAACCCTAACCCTATGGGCCCATTCACTCTAATGATTCTCATAGACTATAATGGAGAATGGAAAAACATCCAAAATTTTTCCAAATCAAGAGTATACCTTTCAATGTGATATGAAAATTTCATCTTATCCAACCCTAAACCAAACCCCAATTTTAACTTGAAAATAAGTGTGTCCTGAACTCTAACCCTAACCCTAACCCTATGGGCCCATTCACTCTAATGATTCTCATAGACTATAATGGAGAATGGAAAAACATCCAAAATTTTTCCAAATCAAGAGTATACCCTTCAGTGTGATATGAGAATTTCATCTTATCCAACCCTAAACCAAACCCCAATTTTAACTTGAACATAAGTGTGTCCTGAACTCTAACCCTAACCCTAACCCTAACCCTATGGGCCCATTCACTCTAATGATTCTCATAGACTATAATGGAGAATGGAAAAACATCCAAAATTTTTCCAAATCAAGAGTATACCTTTCAATGTGATATGAAAATTTCATCTTATCCAACCCTAAACCAAACCCCAATTTTAACTTGAACATAAGTGTGTCCTGAACTCTAACCCTAACCCTAACCCTATGGGCCCTTTCACTCTAATGATTCTCATAGACTATAATGGAGAATGGAAAAACATCCAAAATTTTTCCAAATCAAGAGTATACCCTTCAGTGTGATATGAGAATTTCATCTTATCCAACCCTAAACCAAACCCCAATTTTAACTTGAACATAAGTGTGTCCTGAACTCTAACCCTAACCCTAACCCTATGGGCCCATTCACTCTAATGATTCTCATAGACTATAATGGAGAATGGAAAAACATCCAAAATTTTTCCAAATCAAGAGTATACCCTTTAGTGTGATATGAAAATTTCATCTTATCCAACCCTAAACCAAACCCCAATTTTAACTTGAACATAAGTGTGTCCTGAACTCTAACCCTAACCCTAACCCTATGGGCCCATTCACTCTAATGATTCTCATAGACTATAATGGAGAATGGAAAAACATCCAAAATTTTTCCAAATCAAGAGTATACCCTTCAGTGTGATATGAGAATTTCATCTTATCCAACCCTAAACCAAACCCCAATTTTAACTTGAACATAAGTGTGTCCTGATCTCTAACCCTAACCCTAACCCTAACCCTATGGGCCCATTCACTCTCATGATTCTCATAGACTATAATGGAGAATGGAAAAACATCCAAAATTTTTCCAAATCAAGAGTATACCTTTCAATGTGATATGAAAATTTCATCTTATCCAACCCTAAACCAAACCCCAATTTTAACTTGAACATAAGTGTGTCCTGAACTCTAACCCTAACCCTAACCCTATGGGCCCATTCACTCTAATGATTCTCATAGACTATAATGGAGAATGGAAAAACATCCAAAATTTTTCCAAATCAAGAGTATACCCTTTAGTGTGATATGAAAATTTCATCTTATCCAACCCTAAACCAAACCCCAATTTTAACTTGAACGTAAGTGTGTCCTGAACTCTAACCCTAACCCTAACCCTAACCCTATGGGCCCATTCACTCTAATGATTCTCATAGACTATAATGGAGAATGGAAAAACATCCAAAATTTTTCCAAATCAAGAGTATACCCTTTAGTGTGATATGAAAATTTCATCTTATCCAACCCTAAACCAAACCCCAATTTTAACTTGAACGTAAGTGTGTCCTGAACTCTAACCCTAACCCTAACCCTATGGGCCCATTCACTCTAATGATTCTCATAGACTATAATGGAGAATGGAAAAACATCCAAAATTTTTCCAAATCAAGAGTATACCTTTCAATGTGATATGAGAATTTCATCTTATCCAACCCTAAACCAAACCCCAATTTTAACTTGAACATAAGTGTGTCCTGAACTCTAACCCTAACCCTAACCCTAACCCTATGGGCCCATTCACTCTAATGATTCTCATAGACTATAATGGAGAATGGAAAAACATCCAAAATTTTTCCAAATCAAGAGTATACCTTTCAATGTGATATGAGAATTTCATCTTATCCAACCCTAAACCAAACCCCAATTTTAACTTGAACATAAGTGTGTCCTGAACTCTAACCCTAACCCTATGGGCCCATTCACTCTAATGATTCTCATAGACTATAATGGAGAATGGAAAAACATCCAAAATTTTTCCAAATCAAGAGTATACCCTTTAGTGTGATATGAAAATTTCATCTTATCCAACCCTAAACCAAACCCCAATTTTAACTTGAACGTAAGTGTGTCCTGAACTCTAACCCTAACCCTAACCCTAACCCTATGGGCCCATTCACTCTAATGATTCTCATAGACTATAATGGAGAATGGAAAAAAATCCAAAATTTTTCCAAATGAAGAGTATACCCTTTAGTGTGATATGAAAATTTCATCTTATCCAACCCTAAACCAAACCCCAATTTTAACTTGAACGTAAGTGTGTCCTGAACTCTAACCCTAACCCTAACCCTATGGGCCCATTCACTCTAATGATTCTCATAGACTATAATGGAGAATGGAAAAACATCCAAAATTTTTCCAAATCAAGAGTATACCTTTCAATGTGATATGAGAATTTCATCTTATCCAACCCTAAACCAAACCCCAATTTTAACTTGAACATAAGTGTGTCCTGAACTCTAACCCTAACCCTAACCCTAACCCTAACCCTATGGGCCCATTCACTCTAATGATTCTCATAGACTATAATGGAGAATGGAAAAACATCCAAAATTTTTCCAAATCAAGAGTATACCTTTCAATGTGATATGAGAATTTCATCTTATCCAACCCTAAACCAAACCCCAATTTTAACTTGAACGTAAGTGTGTCCTGAACTCTAACCCTAACCCTAACCCTAACCCTATGGGCCCATTCACTCTAATGATTCTCATAGACTATAATGGAGAATGGAAAAACATCCAAAAATTTTCCAAATCAAGAGTATACCCTTTAGTGTGATATGAAAATTTCATCTTATCCAACCCTAAACCAAACCCCAATTTTAACTTGAACGTAAGTGTGTCCTGAACTCTAACCCTAACCCTAACCCTATGGGCCCATTCACTCTAATGATTCTCATAGACTATAATGGAGAATGGAAAAACATCCAAAATTTTTCCAAATCAAGAGTATACCTTTCAATGTGATATGAAAATTTCATCTTATCCAACCCTAAACCAAACCCCAATTTTAACTTGAAAATAAGTGTGTCCTGAACTCTAACCCTAACCCTAACCCTATGGGCCCATTCACTCTAATGATTCTCATAGACTATAATGGAGAATGGAAAAACATCCAAAATTTTTCCAAATCAAGAGTATACCCTTCAGTGTGATATGAGAATTTCATCTTATCCAACCCTAAACCAAACCCCAATTTTAACTTGAACATAAGTGTGTCCTGAACTCTAACCCTAACCCTAACCCTAACCCTATGGGCCCATTCACTCTAATGATTCTCATAGACTATAATGGAGAATGGAAAAACATCCAAAATTTTTCCAAATCAAGAGTATACCTTTCAATGTGATATGAAAATTTCATCTTATCCAACCCTAAACCAAACCCCAATTTTAACTTGAACATAAGTGTGTCCTGAACTCTAACCCTAACCCTAACCCTATGGGCCCTTTCACTCTAATGATTCTCATAGACTATAATGGAGAATGGAAAAACATCCAAAATTTTTCCAAATCAAGAGTATACCCTTCAGTGTGATATGAGAATTTCATCTTATCCAACCCTAAACCAAACCCCAATTTTAACTTGAACATAAGTGTGTCCTGAACTCTAACCCTAACCCTAACCCTATGGGCCCATTCACTCTAATGATTCTCATAGACTATAATGGAGAATGGAAAAACATCCAAAATTTTTCCAAATCAAGAGTATACCCTTTAGTGTGATATGAAAATTTCATCTTATCCAACCCTAAACCAAACCCCAATTTTAACTTGAACATAAGTGTGTCCTGAACTCTAACCCTAACCCTAACCCTATGGGCCCATTCACTCTAATGATTCTCATAGACTATAATGGAGAATGGAAAAACATCCAAAATTTTTCCAAATCAAGAGTATACCCTTCAGTGTGATATGAGAATTTCATCTTATCCAACCCTAAACCAAACCCCAATTTTAACTTGAACATAAGTGTGTCCTGATCTCTAACCCTAACCCTAACCCTAACCCTATGGGCCCATTCACTCTCATGATTCTCATAGACTATAATGGAGAATGGAAAAACATCCAAAATTTTTCCAAATCAAGAGTATACCTTTCAATGTGATATGAAAATTTCATCTTATCCAACCCTAAACCAAACCCCAATTTTAACTTGAACATAAGTGTGTCCTGAACTCTAACCCTAACCCTAACCCTATGGGCCCATTCACTCTAATGATTCTCATAGACTATAATGGAGAATGGAAAAACATCCAAAATTTTTCCAAATCAAGAGTATACCCTTTAGTGTGATATGAAAATTTCATCTTATCCAACCCTAAACCAAACCCCAATTTTAACTTGAACGTAAGTGTGTCCTGAACTCTAACCCTAACCCTAACCCTAACCCTATGGGCCCATTCACTCTAATGATTCTCATAGACTATAATGGAGAATGGAAAAACATCCAAAATTTTTCCAAATCAAGAGTATACCCTTTAGTGTGATATGAAAATTTCATCTTATCCAACCCTAAACCAAACCCCAATTTTAACTTGAACGTAAGTGTGTCCTGAACTCTAACCCTAACCCTAACCCTATGGGCCCATTCACTCTAATGATTCTCATAGACTATAATGGAGAATGGAAAAACATCCAAAATTTTTCCAAATCAAGAGTATACCTTTCAATGTGATATGAGAATTTCATCTTATCCAACCCTAAACCAAACCCCAATTTTAACTTGAACATAAGTGTGTCCTGAACTCTAACCCTAACCCTAACCCTAACCCTATGGGCCCATTCACTCTAATGATTCTCATAGACTATAATGGAGAATGGAAAAACATCCAAAATTTTTCCAAATCAAGAGTATACCTTTCAATGTGATATGAGAATTTCATCTTATCCAACCCTAAACCAAACCCCAATTTTAACTTGAACATAAGTGTGTCCTGAACTCTAACCCTAACCCTATGGGCCCATTCACTCTAATGATTCTCATAGACTATAATGGAGAATGGAAAAACATCCAAAATTTTTCCAAATCAAGAGTATACCCTTTAGTGTGATATGAAAATTTCATCTTATCCAACCCTAAACCAAACCCCAATTTTAACTTGAACGTAAGTGTGTCCTGAACTCTAACCCTAACCCTAACCCTAACCCTATGGGCCCATTCACTCTAATGATTCTCATAGACTATAATGGAGAATGGAAAAAAATCCAAAATTTTTCCAAATGAAGAGTATACCCTTTAGTGTGATATGAAAATTTCATCTTATCCAACCCTAAACCAAACCCCAATTTTAACTTGAACGTAAGTGTGTCCTGAACTCTAACCCTAACCCTAACCCTATGGGCCCATTCACTCTAATGATTCTCATAGACTATAATGGAGAATGGAAAAACATCCAAAATTTTTCCAAATCAAGAGTATACCTTTCAATGTGATATGAGAATTTCATCTTATCCAACCCTAAACCAAACCCCAATTTTAACTTGAACATAAGTGTGTCCTGAACTCTAACCCTAACCCTAACCCTAACCCTAACCCTATGGGCCCATTCACTCTAATGATTCTCATAGACTATAATGGAGAATGGAAAAACATCCAAAATTTTTCCAAATCAAGAGTATACCCTTCAGTGTGATATGAGAATTTCATCTTATCCAACCCTAAACCAAACCCCAATTTTAACTTGAACATAAGTGTGTCCTGATCTCTAACCCTAACCCTAACCCTATGGGCCCATTCACTCTCATGATTCTCATAGACTATAATGGAGAATGGAAAAACATCCAAAATTTTTCCAAATCAAGAGTATACCCTTTAGTGTGATATGAAAATTTCATCTTATCCAACCCTAAACCAAACCCCAATTTTAACTTGAACGTAAGTGTGTCCTGAACTCTAACCCTAACCCTAACCCTATGGGCCCATTCACTCTAATGATTCTCATAGACTATAATGGAGAATGGAAAAACATCCAAAATTTTTCCAAATCAAGAGTATACCTTTCAATGTGATATGAAAATTTCATCTTATCCAACCCTAAACCAAACCCCAATTTTAACTTGAAAATAAGTGTGTCCTGAACTCTAACCCTAACCCTAACCCTATGGGCCGATTCACTCTAATGATTCTCATAGACTATAATGGAGAATGGAAAAACATCCAAAATTTTTCCAAATCAAGAGTATACCCTTCAGTGTGATATGAGAATTTCATCTTATCCAACCCTAAACCAAACCCCAATTTTAACTTGAACATAAGTGTGTCCTGAACTCTAACCCTAACCCTAACCCTAACCCTATGGGCCCATTCACTCTAATGATTCTCATAGACTATAATGGAGAATGGAAAAACATCCAAAATTTTTCCAAATCAAGAGTATACCTTTCAATGTGATATGAAAATTTCATCTTATCCAACCCTAAACCAAACCCCAATTTTAACTTGAACGTAAGTGTGTCCTGAACTCTAACCCTAACCCTAACCCTATGGGCCCTTTCACTCTAATGATTCTCATAGACTATAATGGAGAATGGAAAAACATCCAAAATTTTTCCAAATCAAGAGTATACCCTTCAGTGTGATATGAGAATTTCATCTTATCCAACCCTAAACCAAACCCCAATTTTAACTTGAACATAAGTGTGTCCTGAACTCTAACCCTAACCCTAACCCTAACCCTATGGGCCCATTCACTCTAAAGATTCTCATAGACTATAATGGAGAATGGAAAAACATCCAAAATTTTTCCAAATCAAGAGTATACCCTTCAGTGTGATATGAGAATTTCATCTTATCCAACCCTAAACCAAACCCCAATTTTAACTTGAACATAAGTGTGTCCTGAACTATAACCCTAACCCTAACCCTAACCCTAACCCTATGGGCCCATTCACTCTAATGATTCTCATAGACTATAATGGAGAATGGAAAAACATCCAAAATTTTTCCAAATCAAGAGTATACCCTTTAGTGTGATATGAGAATTTCATCTTATCCAACCTTAAACCAAACCCCAATTTTAACTTGAACATAAGTGTGTCCTGATCTCTAACCCTAACCCTAACCCTATGGGCCCATTCACTCTCATGATTCTCATAGACTATAATGGAGAATGGAAAAACATCCAAAATTTTTCCAAATCAAGAGTATACCTTTCAATGTGATATGAAAATTTCATCTTATCCAACCCTAAACCAAACCCCAATTTTAACTTGAACATAAGTGTGTCCTGAACTCTAACCCTAACCCTAACCCTATGGGCCCATTCACTCTAATGATTCTCATAGACTATAATGGAGAATGGAAAAACATCCAAAATTTTTCCAAATCAAGAGTATACCCTTTAGTGTGATATGAAAATTTCATCTTATCCAACCCTAAACCAAACCCCAATTTTAACTTGAACGTAAGTGTGTCCTGAACTCTAACCCTAACCCTAACCCTAACCCTATGGGCCCATTCACTCTAATGATTCTCATAGACTATAATGGAGAATGGAAAAACATCCAAAATTTTTCCAAATCAAGAGTATACCCTTTAGTGTGATATGAAAATTTCATCTTATCCAACCCTAAACCAAACCCCAATTTTAACTTGAACGTAAGTGTGTCCTGAACTCTAACCCTAACCCTAACCCTATGGGCCCATTCACTCTAATGATTCTCATAGACTATAATGGAGAATGGAAAAACATCCAAAATTTTTCCAAATCAAGAGTATACCTTTCAATGTGATATGAGAATTTCATCTTATCCAACCCTAAACCAAACCCCAATTTTAACTTGAACATAAGTGTGTCCTGAACTCTAACCCTAACCCTAACCCTAACCCTATGGGCCCATTCACTCTAATGATTCTCATAGACTATAATGGAGAATGGAAAAACATCCAAAATTTTTCCAAATCAAGAGTATACCTTTCAATGTGATATGAGAATTTCATCTTATCCAACCCTAAACCAAACCCCAATTTTAACTTGAACATAAGTGTGTCCTGAACTCTAACCCTAACCCTATGGGCCCATTCACTCTAATGATTCTCATAGACTATAATGGAGAATGGAAAAACATCCAAAATTTTTCCAAATCAAGAGTATACCCTTTAGTGTGATATGAAAATTTCATCTTATCCAACCCTAAACCAAACCCCAATTTTAACTTGAACGTAAGTGTGTCCTGAACTCTAACCCTAACCCTAACCCTAACCCTATGGGCCCATTCACTCTAATGATTCTCATAGACTATAATGGAGAATGGAAAAAAATCCAAAATTTTTCCAAATGAAGAGTATACCCTTTAGTGTGATATGAAAATTTCATCTTATCCAACCCTAAACCAAACCCCAATTTTAACTTGAACGTAAGTGTGTCCTGAACTCTAACCCTAACCCTAACCCTATGGGCCCATTCACTCTAATGATTCTCATAGACTATAATGGAGAATGGAAAAACATCCAAAATTTTTCCAAATCAAGAGTATACCTTTCAATGTGATATGAGAATTTCATCTTATCCAACCCTAAACCAAACCCCAATTTTAACTTGAACATAAGTGTGTCCTGAACTCTAACCCTAACCCTAACCCTAACCCTAACCCTATGGGCCCATTCACTCTAATGATTCTCATAGACTATAATGGAGAATGGAAAAACATCCAAAATTTTTCCAAATCAAGAGTATACCCTTCAGTGTGATATGAGAATTTCATCTTATCCAACCCTAAACCAAACCCCAATTTTAACTTGAACATAAGTGTGTCCTGATCTCTAACCCTAACCCTAACCCTATGGGCCCATTCACTCTCATGATTCTCATAGACTATAATGGAGAATGGAAAAACATCCAAAATTTTTCCAAATCAAGAGTATACCCTTTAGTGTGATATGAAAATTTCATCTTATCCAACCCTAAACCAAACCCCAATTTTAACTTGAACGTAAGTGTGTCCTGAACTCTAACCCTAACCCTAACCCTATGGGCCCATTCACTCTAATGATTCTCATAGACTATAATGGAGAATGGAAAAACATCCAAAATTTTTCCAAATCAAGAGTATACCTTTCAATGTGATATGAAAATTTCATCTTATCCAACCCTAAACCAAACCCCAATTTTAACTTGAAAATAAGTGTGTCCTGAACTCTAACCCTAACCCTAACCCTATGGGCCGATTCACTCTAATGATTCTCATAGACTATAATGGAGAATGGAAAAACATCCAAAATTTTTCCAAATCAAGAGTATACCCTTCAGTGTGATATGAGAATTTCATCTTATCCAACCCTAAACCAAACCCCAATTTTAACTTGAACATAAGTGTGTCCTGAACTCTAACCCTAACCCTAACCCTAACCCTATGGGCCCATTCACTCTAATGATTCTCATAGACTATAATGGAGAATGGAAAAACATCCAAAATTTTTCCAAATCAAGAGTATACCTTTCAATGTGATATGAAAATTTCATCTTATCCAACCCTAAACCAAACCCCAATTTTAACTTGAACGTAAGTGTGTCCTGAACTCTAACCCTAACCCTAACCCTATGGGCCCTTTCACTCTAATGATTCTCATAGACTATAATGGAGAATGGAAAAACATCCAAAATTTTTCCAAATCAAGAGTATACCCTTCAGTGTGATATGAGAATTTCATCTTATCCAACCCTAAACCAAACCCCAATTTTAACTTGAACATAAGTGTGTCCTGAACTCTAACCCTAACCCTAACCCTAACCCTATGGGCCCATTCACTCTAAAGATTCTCATAGACTATAATGGAGAATGGAAAAACATCCAAAATTTTTCCAAATCAAGAGTATACCCTTCAGTGTGATATGAGAATTTCATCTTATCCAACCCTAAACCAAACCCCAATTTTAACTTGAACATAAGTGTGTCCTGAACTATAACCCTAACCCTAACCCTAACCCTATGGGCCCATTCACTCTAATGATTCTCATAGACTATAATGGAGAATGGAAAAACATCCAAAATTTTTCCAAATCAAGAGTATACCCTTTAGTGTGATATGAGAATTTCATCTTATCCAACCTTAAACCAAACCCCAATTTTAACTTGAACATAAGTGTGTCCTGATCTCTAACCCTAACCCTAACCCTAACCCTATGGGCCCATTCACTCTCATGATTCTCATAGACTATAATGGAGAATGGAAAAACATCCAAAATTTTTCCAAATCAAGAGTATACCTTTCAATGTGATATGAAAATTTCATCTTATCCAACCCTAAACCAAACCCCAATTTTAACTTGAACATAAGTGTGTCCTGAACTCTAACCCTAACCCTAACCCTATGGGCCCATTCACTCTAATGATTCTCATAGACTATAATGGAGAATGGAAAAACATCCAAAATTTTTCCAAATCAAGAGTATACCCTTCAGTGTGATATGAGAATTTCATCTTATCCAACCCTAAACCAAACCCCAATTTTAACTTGAACGTAAGTGTGTCCTGAACTCTAACCCTAACCCTAACCCTAACCCTATGGGCCCATTCACTCTCATGATTCTCATAGACTATAATGGAGAATGGAAAAACATCCAAAAATTTTCCAAATCAAGAGTATACCCTTTAGTGTGATATGAAAATTTCATCTTATCCAACCCTAAACCAAACCCCAATTTTAACTTGAACGTAAGTGTGTCCTGAACTCTAACCCTAACCCTAACCCTATGGGCCCATTCACTCTAATGATTCTCATAGACTATAATGGAGAATGGAAAAACATCCAAAATTTTTCCAAATCAAGAGTATACCTTTCAATGTGATATGAAAATTTCATCTTATCCAACCCTAAACCAAACCCCAATTTTAACTTGAAAATAAGTGTGTCCTGAACTCTAACCCTAACCCTAACCCTATGGGCCCATTCACTCTAATGATTCTCATAGACTATAATGGAGAATGGAAAAACATCCAAAATTTTTCCAAATCAAGAGTATACCCTTCAGTGTGATATGAGAATTTCATCTTATCCAACCCTAAACCAAACCCCAATTTTAACTTGAACATAAGTGTGTCCTGAACTCTAACCCTAACCCTAACCCTAACCCTATGGGCCCATTCACTCTAATGATTCTCATAGACTATAATGGAGAATGGAAAAACATCCAAAATTTTTCCAAATCAAGAGTATACCTTTCAATGTGATATGAAAATTTCATCTTATCCACCCCTAAACCAAACCCCAATTTTAACTTGAACATAAGTGTGTCCTGAACTCTAACCCTAACCCTAACCCTATGGGCCCTTTCACTCTAATGATTCTCATAGACTATAATGGAGAATGGAAAAACATCCAAAATTTTTCCAAATCAAGAGTATACCCTTCAGTGTGATATGAGAATTTCATCTTATCCAACCCTAAACCAAACCCCAATTTTAACTTGAACATAAGTGTGTCCTGAACTCTAACCCTAACCCTAACCCTATGGGCCCATTCACTCTAATGATTCTCATAGACTATAATGGAGAATGGAAAAACATCCAAAATTTTTCCAAATCAAGAGTATACCCTTTAGTGTGATATGAAAATTTCATCTTATCCAACCCTAAACCAAACCCCAATTTTAACTTGAACATAAGTGTGTCCTGAACTCTAACCCTAACCCTAACCCTATGGGCCCATTCACTCTAATGATTCTCATAGACTATAATGGAGAATGGAAAAACATCCAAAATTTTTCCAAATCAAGAGTATACCCTTCAGTGTGATATGAGAATTTCATCTTATCCAACCCTAAACCAAACCCCAATTTTAACTTGAACATAAGTGTGTCCTGATCTCTAACCCTAACCCTAACCCTAACCCTATGGGCCCATTCACTCTCATGATTCTCATAGACTATAATGGAGAATGGAAAAACATCCAAAATTTTTCCAAATCAAGAGTATACCTTTCAATGTGATATGAAAATTTCATCTTATCCAACCCTAAACCAAACCCCAATTTTAACTTGAACATAAGTGTGTCCTGAACTCTAACCCTAACCCTAACCCTAACCCTAACCCTATGGGCCCATTCACTCTAATGATTCTCATAGACTATAATGGAGAATGGAAAAACATCCAAAATTTTTCCAAATCAAGAGTATACCCTTCAGTGTGATATGAGAATTTCATCTTATCCAACCCTAAACCAAACCCCAATTTTAACTTGAACATAAGTGTGTCCTGATCTCTAACCCTAACCCTAACCCTATGGGCCCATTCACTCTCATGATTCTCATAGACTATAATGGAGAATGGAAAAACATCCAAAATTTTTCCAAATCAAGAGTATACCCTTTAGTGTGATATGAAAATTTCATCTTATCCAACCCTAAACCAAACCCCAATTTTAACTTGAACGTAAGTGTGTCCTGAACTCTAACCCTAACCCTAACCCTATGGGCCCATTCACTCTAATGATTCTCATAGACTATAATGGAGAATGGAAAAACATCCAAAATTTTTCCAAATCAAGAGTATACCTTTCAATGTGATATGAAAATTTCATCTTATCCAACCCTAAACCAAACCCCAATTTTAACTTGAAAATAAGTGTGTCCTGAACTCTAACCCTAACCCTAACCCTATGGGCCGATTCACTCTAATGATTCTCATAGACTATAATGGAGAATGGAAAAACATCCAAAATTTTTCCAAATCAAGAGTATACCCTTCAGTGTGATATGAGAATTTCATCTTATCCAACCCTAAACCAAACCCCAATTTTAACTTGAACATAAGTGTGTCCTGAACTCTAACCCTAACCCTAACCCTAACCCTATGGGCCCATTCACTCTAATGATTCTCATAGACTATAATGGAGAATGGAAAAACATCCAAAATTTTTCCAAATCAAGAGTATACCTTTCAATGTGATATGAAAATTTCATCTTATCCAACCCTAAACCAAACCCCAATTTTAACTTGAACGTAAGTGTGTCCTGAACTCTAACCCTAACCCTAACCCTATGGGCCCTTTCACTCTAATGATTCTCATAGACTATAATGGAGAATGGAAAAACATCCAAAATTTTTCCAAATCAAGAGTATACCCTTCAGTGTGATATGAGAATTTCATCTTATCCAACCCTAAACCAAACCCCAATTTTAACTTGAACATAAGTGTGTCCTGAACTCTAACCCTAACCCTAACCCTAACCCTATGGGCCCATTCACTCTAAAGATTCTCATAGACTATAATGGAGAATGGAAAAACATCCAAAATTTTTCCAAATCAAGAGTATACCCTTCAGTGTGATATGAGAATTTCATCTTATCCAACCCTAAACCAAACCCCAATTTTAACTTGAACATAAGTGTGTCCTGAACTATAACCCTAACCCTAACCCTAACCCTAACCCTATGGGCCCATTCACTCTAATGATTCTCATAGACTATAATGGAGAATGGAAAAACATCCAAAATTTTTCCAAATCAAGAGTATACCCTTCAGTGTGATATGAGAATTTCATCTTATCCAACCCTAAACCAAACCCCAATTTTAACTTGAACATAAGTGTGTCCTGATCTCTAACCCTAACCCTAACCCTAACCCTATGGGCCCATTCACTCTCATGATTCTCATAGACTATAATGGAGAATGGAAAAACATCCAAAATTTTTCCAAATCAAGAGTATACCTTTCAATGTGATATGAAAATTTCATCTTATCCAACCCTAAACCAAACCCCAATTTTAACTTGAACATAAGTGTGTCCTGAACTCTAACCCTAACCCTAACCCTATGGGCCCATTCACTCTAATGATTCTCATAGACTATAATGGAGAATGGAAAAACATCCAAAATTTTTCCAAATCAAGTGTATACCCTTCAGTGTGATATGAGAATTTCATCTTATCCAACCCTAAACCAAACCCCAATTTTAACTTGAACGTAAGTGTGTCCTGAACTCTAACCCTAACCCTAACCCTAACCCTATGGGCCCATTCACTCTCATGATTCTCATAGACTATAATGGAGAATGGAAAAACATCCAAAAATTTTCCAAATCAAGAGTATACCCTTTAGTGTGATATGAAAATTTCATCTTATCCAACCCTAAACCAAACCCCAATTTTAACTTGAACGTAAGTGTGTCCTGAACTCTAACCCTAACCCTAACCCTATGGGCCCATTCACTCTAATGATTCTCATAGACTATAATGGAGAATGGAAAAACATCCAAAATTTTTCCAAATCAAGAGTATACCTTTCAATGTGATATGAAAATTTCATCTTATCCAACCCTAAACCAAACCCCAATTTTAACTTGAAAATAAGTGTGTCCTGAACTCTAACCCTAACCCTAACCCTATGGGCCCATTCACTCTAATGATTCTCATAGACTATAATGGAGAATGGAAAAACATCCAAAATTTTTCCAAATCAAGAGTATACCCTTCAGTGTGATATGAGAATTTCATCTTATCCAACCCTAAACCAAACCCCAATTTTAACTTGAACATAAGTGTGTCCTGAACTCTAACCCTAACCCTAACCCTAACCCTATGGGCCCATTCACTCTAATGATTCTCATAGACTATAATGGAGAATGGAAAAACATCCAAAATTTTTCCAAATCAAGAGTATACCTTTCAATGTGATATGAAAATTTCATCTTATCCAACCCTAAACCAAACCCCAATTTTAACTTGAACATAAGTGTGTCCTGAACTCTAACCCTAACCCTAACCCTATGGGCCCTTTCACTCTAATGATTCTCATAGACTATAATGGAGAATGGAAAAACATCCAAAATTTTTCCAAATCAAGAGTATACCCTTCAGTGTGATATGAGAATTTCATCTTATCCAACCCTAAACCAAACCCCAATTTTAACTTGAACATAAGTGTGTCCTGAACTCTAACCCTAACCCTAACCCTATGGGCCCATTCACTCTAATGATTCTCATAGACTATAATGGAGAATGGAAAAACATCCAAAATTTTTCCAAATCAAGAGTATACCCTTTAGTGTGATATGAAAATTTCATCTTATCCAACCCTAAACCAAACCCCAATTTTAACTTGAACATAAGTGTGTCCTGAACTCTAACCCTAACCCTAACCCTATGGGCCCATTCACTCTAATGATTCTCATAGACTATAATGGAGAATGGAAAAACATCCAAAATTTTTCCAAATCAAGAGTATACCCTTCAGTGTGATATGAGAATTTCATCTTATCCAACCCTAAACCAAACCCCAATTTTAACTTGAACATAAGTGTGTCCTGATCTCTAACCCTAACCCTAACCCTAACCCTATGGGCCCATTCACTCTCATGATTCTCATAGACTATAATGGAGAATGGAAAAACATCCAAAATTTTTCCAAATCAAGAGTATACCTTTCAATGTGATATGAAAATTTCATCTTATCCAACCCTAAACCAAACCCCAATTTTAACTTGAACATAAGTGTGTCCTGAACTCTAACCCTAACCCTAACCCTAACCCTAACCCTATGGGCCCATTCACTCTAATGATTCTCATAGACTATAATGGAGAATGGAAAAACATCCAAAATTTTTCCAAATCAAGAGTATACCCTTCAGTGTGATATGAGAATTTCATCTTATCCAACCCTAAACCAAACCCCAATTTTAACTTGAACATAAGTGTGTCCTGATCTCTAACCCTAACCCTAACCCTATGGGCCCATTCACTCTCATGATTCTCATAGACTATAATGGAGAATGGAAAAACATCCAAAATTTTTCCAAATCAAGAGTATACCCTTTAGTGTGATATGAAAATTTCATCTTATCCAACCCTAAACCAAACCCCAATTTTAACTTGAACGTAAGTGTGTCCTGAACTCTAACCCTAACCCTAACCCTATGGGCCCATTCACTCTAATGATTCTCATAGACTATAATGGAGAATGGAAAAACATCCAAAATTTTTCCAAATCAAGAGTATACCTTTCAATGTGATATGAAAATTTCATCTTATCCAACCCTAAACCAAACCCCAATTTTAACTTGAAAATAAGTGTGTCCTGAACTCTAACCCTAACCCTAACCCTATGGGCCCATTCACTCTAATGATTCTCATAGACTATAATGGAGAATGGAAAAACATCCAAAATTTTTCCAAATCAAGAGTATACCCTTCAGTGTGATATGAGAATTTCATCTTATCCAACCCTAAACCAAACCCCAATTTTAACTTGAACATAAGTGTGTCCTGAACTCTAACCCTAACCCTAACCCTAACCCTATGGGCCCATTCACTCTAATGATTCTCATAGACTATAATGGAGAATGGAAAAACATCCAAAATTTTTCCAAATCAAGAGTATACCTTTCAATGTGATATGAAAATTTCATCTTATCCAACCCTAAACCAAACCCCAATTTTAACTTGAACGTAAGTGTGTCCTGAACTCTAACCCTAACCCTAACCCTATGGGCCCTTTCACTCTAATGATTCTCATAGACTATAATGGAGAATGGAAAAACATCCAAAATTTTTCCAAATCAAGAGTATACCCTTCAGTGTGATATGAGAATTTCATCTTATCCAACCCTAAACCAAACCCCAATTTTAACTTGAACATAAGTGTGTCCTGAACTCTAACCCTAACCCTAACCCTAACCCTATGGGCCCATTCACTCTAAAGATTCTCATAGACTATAATGGAGAATGGAAAAACATCCAAAATTTTTCCAAATCAAGAGTATACCCTTCAGTGTGATATGAGAATTTCATCTTATCCAACCCTAAACCAAACCCCAATTTTAACTTGAACATAAGTGTGTCCTGAACTATAACCCTAACCCTAACCCTAACCCTAACCCTATGGGCCCATTCACTCTAATGATTCTCATAGACTATAATGGAGAATGGAAAAACATCCAAAATTTTTCCAAATCAAGAGTATACCCTTCAGTGTGATATGAGAATTTCATCTTATCCAACCCTAAACCAAACCCCAATTTTAACTTGAACATAAGTGTGTCCTGATCTCTAACCCTAACCCTAACCCTAACCCTATGGGCCCATTCACTCTCATGATTCTCATAGACTATAATGGAGAATGGAAAAACATCCAAAATTTTTCCAAATCAAGAGTATACCTTTCAATGTGATATGAAAATTTCATCTTATCCAACCCTAAACCAAACCCCAATTTTAACTTGAACATAAGTGTGTCCTGAACTCTAACCCTAACCCTAACCCTATGGGCCCATTCACTCTAATGATTCTCATAGACTATAATGGAGAATGGAAAAACATCCAAAATTTTTCCAAATCAAGAGTATACCCTTCAGTGTGATATGAGAATTTCATCTTATCCAACCCTAAACCAAACCCCAATTTTAACTTGAACGTAAGTGTGTCCTGAACTCTAACCCTAACCCTAACCCTAACCCTATGGGCCCATTCACTCTAATGATTCTCATAGACTATAATGGAGAATGGAAAAACATCCAAAAATTTTCCAAATCAAGAGTATACCCTTTAGTGTGATATGAAAATTTCATCTTATCCAACCCTAAACCAAACCCCAATTTTAACTTGAACGTAAGTGTGTCCTGAACTCTAACCCTAACCCTAACCCTATGGGCCCATTCACTCTAATGATTCTCATAGACTATAATGGAGAATGGAAAAACATCCAAAATTTTTCCAAATCAAGAGTATACCTTTCAATGTGATATGAAAATTTCATCTTATCCAACCCTAAACCAAACCCCAATTTTAACTTGAAAATAAGTGTGTCCTGAACTCTAACCCTAACCCTAACCCTATGGGCCCATTCACTCTAATGATTCTCATAGACTATAATGGAGAATGGAAAAACATCCAAAATTTTTCCAAATCAAGAGTATACCCTTCAGTGTGATATGAGAATTTCATCTTATCCAACCCTAAACCAAACCCCAATTTTAACTTGAACATAAGTGTGTCCTGAACTCTAACCCTAACCCTAACCCTAACCCTATGGGCCCATTCACTCTAATGATTCTCATAGACTATAATGGAGAATGGAAAAACATCCAAAATTTTTCCAAATCAAGAGTATACCTTTCAATGTGATATGAAAATTTCATCTTATCCAACCCTAAACCAAACCCCAATTTTAACTTGAACATAAGTGTGTCCTGAACTCTAACCCTAACCCTAACCCTATGGGCCCTTTCACTCTAATGATTCTCATAGACTATAATGGAGAATGGAAAAACATCCAAAATTTTTCCAAATCAAGAGTATACCCTTCAGTGTGATATGAGAATTTCATCTTATCCAACCCTAAACCAAACCCCAATTTTAACTTGAACATAAGTGTGTCCTGAACTCTAACCCTAACGCTAACCCTATGGGCCCATTCACTCTAATGATTCTCATAGACTATAATGGAGAATGGAAAAACATCCAAAATTTTTCCAAATCAAGAGTATACCCTTTAGTGTGATATGAAAATTTCATCTTATCCAACCCTAAACCAAACCCCAATTTTAACTTGAACATAAGTGTGTCCTGAACTCTAACCCTAACCCTAACCCTATGGGCCCATTCACTCTAATGATTCTCATAGACTATAATGGAGAATGGAAAAACATCCAAAATTTTTCCAAATCAAGAGTATACCCTTCAGTGTGATATGAGAATTTCATCTTATCCAACCCTAAACCAAACCCCAATTTTAACTTGAACATAAGTGTGTCCTGATCTCTAACCCTAACCCTAACCCTAACCCTATGGGCCCATTCACTCTCATGATTCTCATAGACTATAATGGAGAATGGAAAAACATCCAAAATTTTTCCAAATCAAGAGTATACCTTTCAATGTGATATGAAAATTTCATCTTATCCAACCCTAAACCAAACCCCAATTTTAACTTGAACATAAGTGTGTCCTGAACTCTAACCCTAACCCTAACCCTATGGGCCCATTCACTCTAATGATTCTCATAGACTATAATGGAGAATGGAAAAACATCCAAAATTTTTCCAAATCAAGAGTATACCCTTTAGTGTGATATGAAAATTTCATCTTATCCAACCCTAAACCAAACCCCAATTTTAACTTGAACGTAAGTGTGTCCTGAACTCTAACCCTAACCCTAACCCTAACCCTATGGGCCCATTCACTCTAATGATTCTCATAGACTATAATGGAGAATGGAAAAAAATCCAAAATTTTTCCAAATGAAGAGTATACCCTTTAGTGTGATATGAAAATTTCATCTTATCCAACCCTAAACCAAACCCCAATTTTAACTTGAACGTAAGTGTGTCCTGAACTCTAACCCTAACCCTAACCCTATGGGCCCATTCACTCTAATGATTCTCATAGACTATAATGGAGAATGGAAAAACATCCAAAATTTTTCCAAATCAAGAGTATACCTTTCAATGTGATATGAGAATTTCATCTTATCCAACCCTAAACCAAACCCCAATTTTAACTTGAACATAAGTGTGTCCTGAACTCTAACCCTAACCCTAACCCTAACCCTAACCCTATGGGCCCATTCACTCTAATGATTCTCATAGACTATAATGGAGAATGGAAAAACATCCAAAATTTTTCCAAATCAAGAGTATACCCTTCAGTGTGATATGAGAATTTCATCTTATCCAACCCTAAACCAAACCCCAATTTTAACTTGAACATAAGTGTGTCCTGATCTCTAACCCTAACCCTAACCCTATGGGCCCATTCACTCTCATGATTCTCATAGACTATAATGGAGAATGGAAAAACATCCAAAATTTTTCCAAATCAAGAGTATACCTTTCAATGTGATATGAAAATTTCATCTTATCCAACCCTAAACCAAACCCCAATTTTAACTTGAACATAAGTGTGTCCTGAACTCTAACCCTAACCCTAACCCTATGGGCCCATTCACTCTAATGATTCTCATAGACTATAATGGAGAATGGAAAAACATCCAAAATTTTTCCAAATCAAGAGTATACCCTTCAGTGTGATATGAGAATTTCATCTTATCCAACCCTAAACCAAACCCCAATTTTAACTTGAACGTAAGTGTGTCCTGAACTCTAACCCTAACCCTAACCCTAACCCTATGGGCCCATTCACTCTAATGATTCTCATAGACTATAATGGAGAATGGAAAAACATCCAAAATTTTTCCAAATCAAGAGTATACCCTTCAGTGTGAT
Source organism: Heteronotia binoei (assembly GCF_032191835.1). Taxonomy (NCBI): domain Eukaryota; kingdom Metazoa; phylum Chordata; class Lepidosauria; order Squamata; family Gekkonidae; genus Heteronotia; species Heteronotia binoei. The sequence continues at coordinate 64,556,160 of NC_083238.1, read as the reverse complement.
ATGAGAATTTCATCTTATCTAACCCTAAACCAAACCCCAATTTTAACTTGAACATAAGTGTGTCCTGAACTCTAACCCTAACCCTAACCCTAACCCTATGGGCCCATTCACTCTAATGATTCTCATAGACTATAATGGAGAATGGAAAAACATCCAAAAATTTTCCAAATCAAGAGTATACCCTTTAGTGTGATATGAAAATTTCATCTTATCCAACCCTAAACGAAACCCCAATTTTAACTTGAACGTAAGTGTGTCCTGAACTCTAACCCTAACCCTAACCCTAACCCTATGGGCCCATTCACTCTAATGATTCTCATAGACTATAATGGAGAATGGAAAAACATCCAAAATTTTTCCAAATCAAGAGTATACCCTTTAGTGTGATATGAAAATTTCATCTTATCCAACCCTAAACCAAACCCCAATTTTAACTTGAACGTAAGTGTGTCCTGAACTCTAACCCTAACCCTAACCCTAACCCTATGGGCCCATTCACTCTAATGATTCTCATAGACTATAATGGAGAATGGAAAAACATCCAAAATTTTTCCAAATCAAGAGTATACCCTTTAGTGTGATATGAAAATTTCATCTTATCCAACCCTAAACGAAACCCCAATTTTAACTTGAACGTAAGTGTGTCCTGAACTCTAACCCTAACCCTAACCCTATGGGCCCATTCACTCTAATGATTCTCATAGACTATAATGGAGAATGGAAAAACATCCAAAATTTTTCCAAATCAAGAGTATACCCTTTAGTGTGATATAAAAATTTCATCTTATCCAACCCTAAACGAAACCCCAATTTTAACTTGAACGTAAGTGTGTCCTGAACTCTAACCCTAACCCTAACCCTAACCCTATGGGCCCATTCACTCTAATGATTCTCATAGACTATAATGGAGAATGGAAAAACATCCAAAATTTTTCCAAATCAAGAGTATACCCTTTAGTGTGATATGAAAATTTCATCTTATCCAACCCTAAACCAAACCCCAATTTTAACTTGAACGTAAGTGTGTCCTGAACTCTAACCCTAACCCTAACCCTATGGGCCCATTCACTCTAATGATTCTCATAGACTATAATGGAGAATGGAAAAACATCCAAAATTTTTCCAAATCAAGAGTATACCTTTCAATGTGATATGAGAATTTCATCTTATCCAACCCTAAACCAAACCCCAATTTTAACTTGAACATAAGTGTGTCCTGAACCCTAACCCTAACCCTAACCCTATGGGCCCATTCACTCTCATGATTCTCATAGACTATAATGGAGAATGGAAAAACATCCAAAATTTTTCCAAATCAAGAGTATACCTTTCAATGTGATAAGAAAATTTCATCTTATCCAACCCTAAACCAAACCCCAATTTTAACTTGAACATAAGTGTGTCCTGAACTCTAACCCTAACCCTAACCCTATGGGCCCATTCACTCTAATGATTCTCATAGACTATAATGGAGAATGGAAAAACATCCAAAATTTTTCCAAATCAAGAGTATACCCTTCAGTGTGATATGAGAATTTCATCTTATCCAACCCTAAACCAAACCCCAATTTTAACTTGAACGTAAGTGTGTCCTGAACTCTAACCCTAACCCTAACCCTAACCCTATGGGCCCATTCACTCTAATGATTCTCATAGACTATAATGGAGAATGGAAAAACATCCAAAATTTTTCCAAATCAAGAGTATACCCTTCAGTGTGATATGAGAATTTCATCTTATCTAACCCTAAACCAAACCCCAATTTTAACTTGAACATAAGTGTGTCCTGAACTCTAACCCTAACCCTAACCCTAACCCTATGGGCCCATTCACTCTAATGATTCTCATAGACTATAATGGAGAATGGAAAAACATCCAAAAATTTTCCAAATCAAGAGTATACCCTTTAGTGTGATATGAAAATTTCATCTTATCCAACCCTAAACGAAACCCCAATTTTAACTTGAACGTAAGTGTGTCCTGAACTCTAACCCTAACCCTAACCCTAACCCTATGGGCCCATTCACTCTAATGATTCTCATAGACTATAATGGAGAATGGAAAAACATCCAAAATTTTTCCAAATCAAGAGTATACCCTTTAGTGTGATATGAAAATTTCATCTTATCCAACCCTAAACCAAACCCCAATTTTAACTTGAACGTAAGTGTGTCCTGAACTCTAACCCTAACCCTAACCCTATGGGCCCATTCACTCTAATGATTCTCATAGACTATAATGGAGAATGGAAAAACATCCAAAATTTTTCCAAATCAAGAGTATACCCTTTAGTGTGATATGAAAATTTCATCTTATCCAACCCTAAACGAAACCCCAATTTTAACTTGAACGTAAGTGTGTCCTGAACTCTAACCCTAACCCTAACCCTATGGGCCCATTCACTCTAATGATTCTCATAGACTATAATGGAGAATGGAAAAACATCCAAAATTTTTCCAAATCAAGAGTATACCCTTTAGTGTGATATGAAAATTTCATCTTATCCAACCCTAAACGAAACCCCAATTTTAACTTGAACATAAGTGTGTCCTGAACTCTAACCCTAACCCTAACCCTATGGGCCCATTCACTCTAATGATTCTCATAGACTATAATGGAGAATGGAAAAACATCCAAAATTTTTCCAAATCAAGAGTATACCCTTTAGTGTGATATAAAAATTTCACCTTATCCAACCCTAAACCAAACCCCAATTTTAACTTGAACGTAAGTGTGTCCTGAACTCTAACCCTAACCCTAACCCTAACCCTATGGGCCCATTCACTCTAATGATTCTCATAGACTATAATGGAGAATGGAAAAACATCCAAAATTTTTCCAAATCAAGAGTATACCCTTTAGTGTGATATGAAAATTTCATCTTATCCAACCCTAAACCAAACCCCAATTTTAACTTGAACGTAAGTGTGTCCTGAACTCTAACCCTAACCCTAACCCTATGGGCCCATTCACTCTAATGATTCTCATAGACTATAATGGAGAATGGAAAAACATCCAAAATTTTTCCAAATCAAGAGTATACCTTTCAATGTGATATGAGAATTTCATCTTATCCAACCCTAAACCAAACCCCAATTTTAACTTGAACATAAGTGTGTCCTGAACCCTAACCCTAACCCTAACCCTATGGGCCCATTCACTCTCATGATTCTCATAGACTATAATGGAGAATGGAAAAACATCCAAAATTTTTCCAAATCAAGAGTATACCTTTCAATGTGATATGAAAATTTCATCTTATCCAACCCTAAACCAAACCCCAATTTTAACTTGAACATAAGTGTGTCCTGAACTCTAACCCTAACCCTAACCCTATGGGCCCATTCACTCTAATGATTCTCATAGACTATAATGGAGAATGGAAAAACATCCAAAATTTTTCCAAATCAAGAGTATACCCTTCAGTGTGATATGAGAATTTCATCTTATCCAACCCTAAACCAAACCCCAATTTTAACTTGAACGTAAGTGTGTCCTGAACTCTAACCCTAACCCTAACCCTAACCCTATGGGCCCATTCACTCTAATGATTCTCATAGACTATAATGGAGAATGGAAAAACATCCAAAATTTTTCCAAATCAAGAGTATACCCTTCAGTGTGATATGAGAATTTCATCTTATCTAACCCTAAACCAAACCCCAATTTTAACTTGAACATAAGTGTGTCCTGAACTCTAACCCTAACCCTAACCCTAACCCTATGGGCCCATTCACTCTAATGATTCTCATAGACTATAATGGAGAATGGAAAAACATCCAAAAATTTTCCAAATCAAGAGTATACCCTTTAGTGTGATATGAAAATTTCATCTTATCCAACCCTAAACGAAACCCCAATTTTAACTTGAACGTAAGTGTGTCCTGAACTCTAACCCTAACCCTAACCCTATGGGCCCATTCACTCTAATGATTCTCATAGACTATAATGGAGAATGGAAAAACATCCAAAATTTTTCCAAATCAAGAGTATACCCTTTAGTGTGATATAAAAATTTCATCTTATCCAACCCTAAACCAAACCCCAATTTTAACTTGAACGTAAGTGTGTCCTGAACTCTAACCCTAACCCTAACCCTAACCCTATGGGCCCATTCACTCTAATGATTCTCATAGACTATAATGGAGAATGGAAAAACATCCAAAATTTTTCCAAATCAAGAGTATACCCTTTAGTGTGATATGAAAATTTCATCTTATCCAACCCTAAACCAAACCCCAATTTTAACTTGAACGTAAGTGTGTCCTGAACTCTAACCCTAACCCTAACCCTATGGGCCCATTCACTCTAATGATTCTCATAGACTATAATGGAGAATGGAAAAACATCCAAAATTTTTCCAAATCAAGAGTATACCTTTCAATGTGATATGAGAATTTCATCTTATCCAACCCTAAACCAAACCCCAATTTTAACTTGAACATAAGTGTGTCCTGAACCCTAACCCTAACCCTAACCCTATGGGCCCATTCACTCTAATGATTCTCATAGACTATAATGGAGAATGGAAAAACATCCAAAATTTTTCCAAATCAAGAGTATACCCTTTAGTGTGATATGAAAATTTCATCTTATCCAACCCTAAACGAAACCCCAATTTTAACTTGAACGTAAGTGTGTCCTGAACTCTAACCCTAACCCTAACCCTATGGGCCCATTCACTCTAATGATTCTCATAGACTATAATGGAGAATGGAAAAACATCCAAAATTTTTCCAAATCAAGAGTATACCCTTTAGTGTGATATAAAAATTTCATCTTATCCAACCCTAAACCAAACCCCAATTTTAACTTGAACGTAAGTGTGTCCTGAACTCTAACCCTAACCCTAACCCTAACCCTATGGGCCCATTCACTCTAATGATTCTCATAGACTATAATGGAGAATGGAAAAACATCCAAAATTTTTCCAAATCAAGAGTATACCCTTTAGTGTGATATGAAAATTTCATCTTATCCAACCCTAAACCAAACCCCAATTTTAACTTGAACGTAAGTGTGTCCTGAACTCTAACCCTAACCCTAACCCTATGGGCCCATTCACTCTAATGATTCTCATAGACTATAATGGAGAATGGAAAAACATCCAAAATTTTTCCAAATCAAGAGTATACCTTTCAATGTGATATGAAAATTTCATCTTATCCAACCCTAAACCAAACGCCAATTTTAACTTGAACGTAAGTGTGTCCTGAACTCTAACCCTAACCCTAACCCTTTGGGCCCTTTCACTCTAATGATTCTCATAGACTATAATGGAGAATGGAAAAACATCCAAAATTTTTCCAAATCAAGAGTATACCCTTCAGTGTGATATGAGAATTTCATCTTATCCAACCCTAAACCAAACCCCAATTTTAACTTGAACATAAGTGTGTCCTGAACTCTAACCCTAACCCTAACCCTAACCCTATGGGCCCATTCACTCTAAAGATTCTCATAGACTATAATGGAGAATGGAAAAACATCCAAAATTTTTCCAAATCAAGAGTATACCCTTCAGTGTGATATGAGAATTTCATCTTATCCAACCCTAAACCAAACCCCAATTTTAACTTGAACATAAGTGTGTCCTGAACTCTAACCCTAACCCTAACCCTAACCCTAACCCTATGGGCCCATTCACTCTAATGATTCTCATAGACTATAATGGAGAATGGAAAAACATCCAAAATTTTTCCAAATCAAGAGTATACCCTTCAGTGTGATATGAGAATTTCATCTTATCCAACCCTAAACCAAACCCCAATTTTAACTTGAACATAAGTGTGTCCTGATCTTTAACCCTAACCCTAACCCTAACCCTATGGGCCCATTCACTCTCATGATTCTCATAGACTATAATGGAGAATGGAAAAACATCCAAAATTTTTCCAAATCAAGAGTATACCTTTCAATGTGATATGAAAATTTCATCTTATCCAACCCTAAACCAAACCCCAATTTTAACTTGAACATAAGTGTGTCCTGAACTCTAACCCTAACCCTAACCCTATGGGCCCATTCACTCTAATGATTCTCATAGACTATAATGGAGAATGGAAAAACATCCAAAATTTTTCCAAATCAAGAGTATACCCTTCAGTGTGATATGAGAATTTCATCTTATCCAACCCTAAACCAAACCCCAATTTTAACTTGAACGTAAGTGTGTCCTGAACTCTAACCCTAACCCTAACCCTAACCCTATGGGCCCATTCACTCTAATGATTCTCATAGACTATAATGGAGAATGGAAAAAAATCCAAAATTTTTCCAAATGAAGAGTATACCCTTTAGTGTGATATGAAAATTTCATCTTATCCAACCCTAAACCAAACCCCAATTTTAACTTGAACGTAAGTGTGTCCTGAACTCTAACCCTAACCCTAACCCTATGGGCCCATTCACTCTAATGATTCTCATAGACTATAATGGAGAATGGAAAAACATCCAAAATTTTTCCAAATCAAGAGTATACCTTTCAATGTGATATGAGAATTTCATCTTATCCAACCCTAAACCAAACCCCAATTTTAACTTGAACATAAGTGTGTCCTGAACTCTAACCCTAACCCTAACCCTAACCCTAACCCTATGGGCCCATTCACTCTAATGATTCTCATAGACTATAATGGAGAATGGAAAAACATCCAAAATTTTTCCAAATCAAGAGTATACCCTTCAGTGTGATATGAGAATTTCATCTTATCCAACCCTAAACCAAACCCCAATTTTAACTTGAACATAAGTGTGTCCTGATCTCTAACCCTAACCCTAACCCTATGGGCCCATTCACTCTCATGATTCTCATAGACTATAATGGAGAATGGAAAAACATCCAAAATTTTTCCAAATCAAGAGTATACCTTTCAATGTGATATGAAAATTTCATCTTATCCAACCCTAAACCAAACCCCAATTTTAACTTGAACATAAGTGTGTCCTGAACTCTAACCCTAACCCTAACCCTATGGGCCCATTCACTCTAATGATTCTCATAGACTATAATGGAGAATGGAAAAACATCCAAAATTTTTCCAAATCAAGAGTATACCCTTCAGTGTGATATGAGAATTTCATCTTATCCAACCCTAAACCAAACCCCAATTTTAACTTGAACGTAAGTGTGTCCTGAACTCTAACCCTAACCCTAACCCTAACCCTATGGGCCCATTCACTCTAATGATTCTCATAGACTATAATGGAGAATGGAAAAACATCCAAAATTTTTCCAAATCAAGAGTATACCCTTCAGTGTGATATGAGAATTTCATCTTATCTAACCCTAAACCAAACCCCAATTTTAACTTGAACATAAGTGTGTCCTGAACTCTAACCCTAACCCTAACCCTAACCCTATGGGCCCATTCACTCTAATGATTCTCATAGACTATAATGGAGAATGGAAAAACATCCAAAAATTTTCCAAATCAAGAGTATACCCTTTAGTGTGATATGAAAATTTCATCTTATCCAACCCTAAACGAAACCCCAATTTTAACTTGAACGTAAGTGTGTCCTGAACTCTAACCCTAACCCTAACCCTAACCCTATGGGCCCATTCACTCTAATGATTCTCATAGACTATAATGGAGAATGGAAAAACATCCAAAATTTTTCCAAATCAAGAGTATACCCTTTAGTGTGATATGAAAATTTCATCTTATCCAACCCTAAACCAAACCCCAATTTTAACTTGAACGTAAGTGTGTCCTGAACTCTAACCCTAACCCTAACCCTAACCCTATGGGCCCATTCACTCTAATGATTCTCATAGACTATAATGGAGAATGGAAAAACATCCAAAATTTTTCCAAATCAAGAGTATACCCTTTAGTGTGATATGAAAATTTCATCTTATCCAACCCTAAACGAAACCCCAATTTTAACTTGAACGTAAGTGTGTCCTGAACTCTAACCCTAACCCTAACCCTATGGGCCCATTCACTCTAATGATTCTCATAGACTATAATGGAGAATGGAAAAACATCCAAAATTTTTCCAAATCAAGAGTATACCCTTTAGTGTGATATAAAAATTTCATCTTATCCAACCCTAAACGAAACCCCAATTTTAACTTGAACGTAAGTGTGTCCTGAACTCTAACCCTAACCCTAACCCTAACCCTATGGGCCCATTCACTCTAATGATTCTCATAGACTATAATGGAGAATGGAAAAACATCCAAAATTTTTCCAAATCAAGAGTATACCCTTTAGTGTGATATGAAAATTTCATCTTATCCAACCCTAAACCAAACCCCAATTTTAACTTGAACGTAAGTGTGTCCTGAACTCTAACCCTAACCCTAACCCTATGGGCCCATTCACTCTAATGATTCTCATAGACTATAATGGAGAATGGAAAAACATCCAAAATTTTTCCAAATCAAGAGTATACCTTTCAATGTGATATGAGAATTTCATCTTATCCAACCCTAAACCAAACCCCAATTTTAACTTGAACATAAGTGTGTCCTGAACCCTAACCCTAACCCTAACCCTATGGGCCCATTCACTCTCATGATTCTCATAGACTATAATGGAGAATGGAAAAACATCCAAAATTTTTCCAAATCAAGAGTATACCTTTCAATGTGATAAGAAAATTTCATCTTATCCAACCCTAAACCAAACCCCAATTTTAACTTGAACATAAGTGTGTCCTGAACTCTAACCCTAACCCTAACCCTATGGGCCCATTCACTCTAATGATTCTCATAGACTATAATGGAGAATGGAAAAACATCCAAAATTTTTCCAAATCAAGAGTATACCCTTCAGTGTGATATGAGAATTTCATCTTATCCAACCCTAAACCAAACCCCAATTTTAACTTGAACGTAAGTGTGTCCTGAACTCTAACCCTAACCCTAACCCTAACCCTATGGGCCCATTCACTCTAATGATTCTCATAGACTATAATGGAGAATGGAAAAACATCCAAAATTTTTCCAAATCAAGAGTATACCCTTCAGTGTGATATGAGAATTTCATCTTATCTAACCCTAAACCAAACCCCAATTTTAACTTGAACATAAGTGTGTCCTGAACTCTAACCCTAACCCTAACCCTAACCCTATGGGCCCATTCACTCTAATGATTCTCATAGACTATAATGGAGAATGGAAAAACATCCAAAAATTTTCCAAATCAAGAGTATACCCTTTAGTGTGATATGAAAATTTCATCTTATCCAACCCTAAACGAAACCCCAATTTTAACTTGAACGTAAGTGTGTCCTGAACTCTAACCCTAACCCTAACCCTAACCCTATGGGCCCATTCACTCTAATGATTCTCATAGACTATAATGGAGAATGGAAAAACATCCAAAATTTTTCCAAATCAAGAGTATACCCTTTAGTGTGATATGAAAATTTCATCTTATCCAACCCTAAACCAAACCCCAATTTTAACTTGAACGTAAGTGTGTCCTGAACTCTAACCCTAACCCTAACCCTATGGGCCCATTCACTCTAATGATTCTCATAGACTATAATGGAGAATGGAAAAACATCCAAAATTTTTCCAAATCAAGAGTATACCCTTTAGTGTGATATGAAAATTTCATCTTATCCAACCCTAAACGAAACCCCAATTTTAACTTGAACGTAAGTGTGTCCTGAACTCTAACCCTAACCCTAACCCTATGGGCCCATTCACTCTAATGATTCTCATAGACTATAATGGAGAATGGAAAAACATCCAAAATTTTTCCAAATCAAGAGTATACCCTTTAGTGTGATATGAAAATTTCATCTTATCCAACCCTAAACGAAACCCCAATTTTAACTTGAACATAAGTGTGTCCTGAACTCTAACCCTAACCCTAACCCTATGGGCCCATTCACTCTAATGATTCTCATAGACTATAATGGAGAATGGAAAAACATCCAAAATTTTTCCAAATCAAGAGTATACCCTTTAGTGTGATATAAAAATTTCACCTTATCCAACCCTAAACCAAACCCCAATTTTAACTTGAACGTAAGTGTGTCCTGAACTCTAACCCTAACCCTAACCCTAACCCTATGGGCCCATTCACTCTAATGATTCTCATAGACTATAATGGAGAATGGAAAAACATCCAAAATTTTTCCAAATCAAGAGTATACCCTTTAGTGTGATATGAAAATTTCATCTTATCCAACCCTAAACCAAACCCCAATTTTAACTTGAACGTAAGTGTGTCCTGAACTCTAACCCTAACCCTAACCCTATGGGCCCATTCACTCTAATGATTCTCATAGACTATAATGGAGAATGGAAAAACATCCAAAATTTTTCCAAATCAAGAGTATACCTTTCAATGTGATATGAGAATTTCATCTTATCCAACCCTAAACCAAACCCCAATTTTAACTTGAACATAAGTGTGTCCTGAACCCTAACCCTAACCCTAACCCTATGGGCCCATTCACTCTCATGATTCTCATAGACTATAATGGAGAATGGAAAAACATCCAAAATTTTTCCAAATCAAGAGTATACCTTTCAATGTGATATGAAAATTTCATCTTATCCAACCCTAAACCAAACCCCAATTTTAACTTGAACATAAGTGTGTCCTGAACTCTAACCCTAACCCTAACCCTATGGGCCCATTCACTCTAATGATTCTCATAGACTATAATGGAGAATGGAAAAACATCCAAAATTTTTCCAAATCAAGAGTATACCCTTCAGTGTGATATGAGAATTTCATCTTATCCAACCCTAAACCAAACCCCAATTTTAACTTGAACGTAAGTGTGTCCTGAACTCTAACCCTAACCCTAACCCTAACCCTATGGGCCCATTCACTCTAATGATTCTCATAGACTATAATGGAGAATGGAAAAACATCCAAAATTTTTCCAAATCAAGAGTATACCCTTCAGTGTGATATGAGAATTTCATCTTATCTAACCCTAAACCAAACCCCAATTTTAACTTGAACATAAGTGTGTCCTGAACTCTAACCCTAACCCTAACCCTAACCCTATGGGCCCATTCACTCTAATGATTCTCATAGACTATAATGGAGAATGGAAAAACATCCAAAAATTTTCCAAATCAAGAGTATACCCTTTAGTGTGATATGAAAATTTCATCTTATCCAACCCTAAACGAAACCCCAATTTTAACTTGAACGTAAGTGTGTCCTGAACTCTAACCCTAACCCTAACCCTATGGGCCCATTCACTCTAATGATTCTCATAGACTATAATGGAGAATGGAAAAACATCCAAAATTTTTCCAAATCAAGAGTATACCCTTTAGTGTGATATAAAAATTTCATCTTATCCAACCCTAAACCAAACCCCAATTTTAACTTGAACGTAAGTGTGTCCTGAACTCTAACCCTAACCCTAACCCTAACCCTATGGGCCCATTCACTCTAATGATTCTCATAGACTATAATGGAGAATGGAAAAACATCCAAAATTTTTCCAAATCAAGAGTATACCCTTTAGTGTGATATGAAAATTTCATCTTATCCAACCCTAAACCAAACCCCAATTTTAACTTGAACGTAAGTGTGTCCTGAACTCTAACCCTAACCCTAACCCTATGGGCCCATTCACTCTAATGATTCTCATAGACTATAATGGAGAATGGAAAAACATCCAAAATTTTTCCAAATCAAGAGTATACCTTTCAATGTGATATGAGAATTTCATCTTATCCAACCCTAAACCAAACCCCAATTTTAACTTGAACATAAGTGTGTCCTGAACCCTAACCCTAACCCTAACCCTATGGGCCCATTCACTCTAATGATTCTCATAGACTATAATGGAGAATGGAAAAACATCCAAAATTTTTCCAAATCAAGAGTATACCCTTTAGTGTGATATGAAAATTTCATCTTATCCAACCCTAAACGAAACCCCAATTTTAACTTGAACGTAAGTGTGTCCTGAACTCTAACCCTAACCCTAACCCTATGGGCCCATTCACTCTAATGATTCTCATAGACTATAATGGAGAATGGAAAAACATCCAAAATTTTTCCAAATCAAGAGTATACCCTTTAGTGTGATATAAAAATTTCATCTTATCCAACCCTAAACCAAACCCCAATTTTAACTTGAACGTAAGTGTGTCCTGAACTCTAACCCTAACCCTAACCCTAACCCTATGGGCCCATTCACTCTAATGATTCTCATAGACTATAATGGAGAATGGAAAAACATCCAAAATTTTTCCAAATCAAGAGTATACCCTTTAGTGTGATATGAAAATTTCATCTTATCCAACCCTAAACCAAACCCCAATTTTAACTTGAACGTAAGTGTGTCCTGAACTCTAACCCTAACCCTAACCCTATGGGCCCATTCACTCTAATGATTCTCATAGACTATAATGGAGAATGGAAAAACATCCAAAATTTTTCCAAATCAAGAGTATACCTTTCAATGTGATATGAAAATTTCATCTTATCCAACCCTAAACCAAACGCCAATTTTAACTTGAACGTAAGTGTGTCCTGAACTCTAACCCTAACCCTAACCCTTTGGGCCCTTTCACTCTAATGATTCTCATAGACTATAATGGAGAATGGAAAAACATCCAAAATTTTTCCAAATCAAGAGTATACCCTTCAGTGTGATATGAGAATTTCATCTTATCCAACCCTAAACCAAACCCCAATTTTAACTTGAACATAAGTGTGTCCTGAACTCTAACCCTAACCCTAACCCTAACCCTATGGGCCCATTCACTCTAAAGATTCTCATAGACTATAATGGAGAATGGAAAAACATCCAAAATTTTTCCAAATCAAGAGTATACCCTTCAGTGTGATATGAGAATTTCATCTTATCCAACCCTAAACCAAACCCCAATTTTAACTTGAACATAAGTGTGTCCTGAACTCTAACCCTAACCCTAACCCTAACCCTAACCCTATGGGCCCATTCACTCTAATGATTCTCATAGACTATAATGGAGAATGGAAAAACATCCAAAATTTTTCCAAATCAAGAGTATACCCTTCAGTGTGATATGAGAATTTCATCTTATCCAACCCTAAACCAAACCCCAATTTTAACTTGAACATAAGTGTGTCCTGATCTTTAACCCTAACCCTAACCCTAACCCTATGGGCCCATTCACTCTCATGATTCTCATAGACTATAATGGAGAATGGAAAAACATCCAAAATTTTTCCAAATCAAGAGTATACCTTTCAATGTGATATGAAAATTTCATCTTATCCAACCCTAAACCAAACCCCAATTTTAACTTGAACATAAGTGTGTCCTGAACTCTAACCCTAACCCTAACCCTATGGGCCCATTCACTCTAATGATTCTCATAGACTATAATGGAGAATGGAAAAACATCCAAAATTTTTCCAAATCAAGAGTATACCCTTCAGTGTGATATGAGAATTTCATCTTATCCAACCCTAAACCAAACCCCAATTTTAACTTGAACGTAAGTGTGTCCTGAACTCTAACCCTAACCCTAACCCTAACCCTATGGGCCCATTCACTCTCATGATTCTCATAGACTATAATGGAGAATGGAAAAACATCCAAAAATTTTCCAAATCAAGAGTATACCCTTTAGTGTGATATGAAAATTTCATCTTATCCAACCCTAAACCAAACCCCAATTTTAACTTGAACGTAAGTGTGTCCTGAACTCTAACCCTAACCCTAACCCTATGGGCCCATTCACTCTAATGATTCTCATAGACTATAATGGAGAATGGAAAAACATCCAAAATTTTTCCAAATCAAGAGTATACCTTTCAATGTGATATGAAAATTTCATCTTATCCAACCCTAAACCAAACCCCAATTTTAACTTGAAAATAAGTGTGTCCTGAACTCTAACCCTAACCCTAACCCTATGGGCCCATTCACTCTAATGATTCTCATAGACTATAATGGAGAATGGAAAAACATCCAAAATTTTTCCAAATCAAGAGTATACCCTTCAGTGTGATATGAGAATTTCATCTTATCCAACCCTAAACCAAACCCCAATTTTAACTTGAACATAAGTGTGTCCTGAACTCTAACCCTAACCCTAACCCTAACCCTATGGGCCCATTCACTCTAATGATTCTCATAGACTATAATGGAGAATGGAAAAACATCCAAAATTTTTCCAAATCAAGAGTATACCTTTCAATGTGATATGAAAATTTCATCTTATCCAACCCTAAACCAAACCCCAATTTTAACTTGAACATAAGTGTGTCCTGATCTTTAACCCTAACCCTAACCCTAACCCTATGGGCCCATTCACTCTCATGATTCTCATAGACTATAATGGAGAATGGAAAAACATCCAAAATTTTTCCAAATCAAGAGTATACCTTTCAATGTGATATGAAAATTTCATCTTATCCAACCCTAAACCAAACCCCAATTTTAACTTGAACATAAGTGTGTCCTGAACTCTAACCCTAACCCTAACCCTATGGGCCCATTCACTCTAATGATTCTCATAGACTATAATGGAGAATGGAAAAACATCCAAAATTTTTCCAAATCAAGAGTATACCCTTCAGTGTGATATGAGAATTTCATCTTATCCAACCCTAAACCAAACCCCAATTTTAACTTGAACGTAAGTGTGTCCTGAACTCTAACCCTAACCCTAACCCTAACCCTATGGGCCCATTCACTCTCATGATTCTCATAGACTATAATGGAGAATGGAAAAACATCCAAAAATTTTCCAAATCAAGAGTATACCCTTTAGTGTGATATGAAAATTTCATCTTATCCAACCCTAAACCAAACCCCAATTTTAACTTGAACGTAAGTGTGTCTGAACTCTAACCCTAACCCTAACCCTATGGGCCCATTCACTCTAATGATTCTCATAGACTATAATGGAGAATGGAAAAACATCCAAAATTTTTCCAAATCAAGAGTATACCTTTCAATGTGATATGAAAATTTCATCTTATCCAACCCTAAACCAAACCCCAATTTTAACTTGAAAATAAGTGTGTCCTGAACTCTAACCCTAACCCTAACCCTATGGGCCCATTCACTCTAATGATTCTCATAGACTATAATGGAGAATGGAAAAACATCCAAAATTTTTCCAAATCAAGAGTATACCCTTCAGTGTGATATGAGAATTTCATCTTATCCAACCCTAAACCAAACCCCAATTTTAACTTGAACATAAGTGTGTCCTGAACTCTAACCCTAACCCTAACCCTAACCCTATGGGCCCATTCACTCTAATGATTCTCATAGACTATAATGGAGAATGGAAAAACATCCAAAATTTTTCCAAATCAAGAGTATACCTTTCAATGTGATATGAAAATTTCATCTTATCCAACCCTAACCAAACCCCAATTTTAACTTGAACATAAGTGTGTCCTGAACTCTAACCCTAACCCTAACCCTATGGGCCCTTTCACTCTAATGATTCTCATAGACTATAATGGAGAATGGAAAAACATCCAAAATTTTTCCAAATCAAGAGTATACCCTTCAGTGTGATATGAGAATTTCATCTTATCCAACCCTAAACCAAACCCCAATTTTAACTTGAACATAAGTGTGTCCTGAACTCTAACCCTAACCCTAACCCTATGGGCCCATTCACTCTAATGATTCTCATAGACTATAATGGAGAATGGAAAAACATCCAAAATTTTTCCAAATCAAGAGTATACCCTTTAGTGTGATATGAAAATTTCATCTTATCCAACCCTAAACCAAACCCCAATTTTAACTTGAACATAAGTGTGTCCTGAACTCTAACCCTAACCCTAACCCTAACCCTATGGGCCCATTCACTCTAATGATTCTCATAGACTATAATGGAGAATGGAAAAACATCCAAAATTTTTCCAAATCAAGAGTATACCCTTCAGTGTGATATGAGAATTTCATCTTATCCAACCCTAAACCAAACCCCAATTTTAACTTGAACATAAGTGTGTCCTGATCTCTAACCCTAACCCTAACCCTAACCCTATGGGCCCATTCACTCTCATGATTCTCATAGACTATAATGGAGAATGGAAAAACATCCAAAATTTTTCCAAATCAAGAGTATACCTTTCAATGTGATATGAAAATTTCATCTTATCCAACCCTAAACCAAACCCCAATTTTAACTTGAACATAAGTGTGTCCTGAACTCTAACCCTAACCCTAACCCTATGGGCCCATTCACTCTAATGATTCTCATAGACTATAATGGAGAATGGAAAAACATCCAAAATTTTTCCAAATCAAGAGTATACCCTTCAGTGTGATATGAGAATTTCATCTTATCTAACCCTAACCAAACCCCAATTTTAACTTGAACATAAGTGTGTCCTGAACTCTAACCCTAACCCTAACCCTATGGGCCCATTCACTCTAATGATTCTCATAGACTATAATGGAGAATGGAAAAACATCCAAAATTTTCCAAATCAAGAGTATACCCTTTAGTGTGATATGAAAATTTCATCTTATCCAACCCTAAACGAAACCACCTTTTTAACTTGAACGTAAGTGTGTCCTGAACTCTAACCCTAACCCTAACCCTAACCCTATGGGCCCATTCACTCTAATGATTCTCATAGACTATAATGGAGAATGGAAAAACATCCAAAATTTTTCCAAATCAAGAGTATACCCTTAGTGTGATATGAAAATTTCATCTTATCCAACCCTAAACCAAACCCCAATTTTAACTTGAACGTAAGTGTGTCCTGAACTCTAACCCTAACCCTAACCCTAACCCTATGGGCCCATTCACTCTAATGATTCTCATAGACTATAATGGAGAATGGAAAAACATCCAAAATTTTTCCAAATCAAGAGTATACCCTTTAGTGTGATATGAAAATTTCATCTTATCCAACCCTAAACCAAACCCCAATTTTAACTTGAACGTAAGTGTGTCCTGAACTCTAACCCTAACCCTAACCCTATGGGCCCATTCACTCTAATGATTCTCATAGACTATAATGGAGAATGGAAAAACATCCAAAATTTTTCCAAATCAAGAGTATACCTTTCAATGTGATATGAGAATTTCATCTTATCCAACCCTAAACCAAACCCCAATTTTAACTTGAACATAAGTGTGTCCTGAACTCTAACCCTAACCCTAACCCTAACCCTATGGGCCCATTCACTCTAATGATTCTCATAGACTATAATGGAGAATGGAAAAACATCCAAAATTTTTCCAAATCAAGAGTATACCTTTCAATGTGATATGAAAATTTCATCTTATCCAACCCTAAACCAAACCCCAATTTTAACTTGAACATAAGTGTGTCCTGAACTCTAACCCTAACCCTATGGGCCCATTCACTCTAATGATTCTCATAGACTATAATGGAGAATGGAAAAACATCCAAAATTTTTCCAAATCAAGAGTATACCCTTTAGTGTGATATGAAAATTTCATCTTATCCAACCCTAAACCAAACCCCAATTTTAACTTGAACGTAAGTGTGTCCTGAACTCTAACCCTAACCCTAACCCTAACCCTATGGGCCCATTCACTCTAATGATTCTCATAGACTATAATGGAGAATGGAAAAAAATCCAAAATTTTTCCAAATGAAGAGTATACCCTTTAGTGTGATATGAAAATTTCATCTTATCCAACCCTAAACCAAACCCCAATTTTAACTTGAACGTAAGTGTGTCCTGAACTCTAACCCTAACCCTAACCCTATGGGCCCATTCACTCTAATGATTCTCATAGACTATAATGGAGAATGGAAAAACATCCAAAATTTTTCCAAATCAAGAGTATACCTTTCAATGTGATATGAGAATTTCATCTTATCCAACCCTAAACCAAACCCCAATTTTAACTTGAACATAAGTGTGTCCTGAACTCTAACCCTAACCCTAACCCTAACCCTAACCCTATGGGCCCATTCACTCTAATGATTCTCATAGACTATAATGGAGAATGGAAAAACATCCAAAATTTTTCCAAATCAAGAGTATACCCTTCAGTGTGATATGAGAATTTCATCTTATCCAACCCTAAACCAAACCCCAATTTTAACTTGAACATAAGTGTGTCCTGATCTCTAACCCTAACCCTAACCCTATGGGCCCATTCACTCTCACGATTCTCATAGACTATAATGGAGAATGGAAAAACATCCAAAATTTTCCAAATCAAGAGTATACCTTTCAATGTGATATGAAAATTTCATCTTATCCAACCCTAAACCAAACCCCAATTTTAACTTGAACATAAGTGTGTCCTGAACTCTAACCCTAACCCTAACCCTATGGGCCCATTCACTCTAATGATTCTCATAGACTATAATGGAGAATGGAAAAACATCCAAAATTTTTCCAAATCAAGAGTATACCCTTCAGTGTGATATGAGAATTTCATCTTATCCAACCCTAAACCAAACCCCAATTTTAACTTGAACGTAAGTGTGTCCTGAACTCTAACCCTAACCCTAACCCTAACCCTATGGGCCCATTCACTCTAATGATTCTCATAGACTATAATGGAGAATGGAAAAACATCCAAAATTTTTCCAAATCAAGAGTATACCCTTCAGTGTGATATGAGAATTTCATCTTATCCAACCCTAAACCAAACCCCAATTTTAACTTGAACGTAAGTGTGTCCTGAACTCTAACCCTAACCCTAACCCTAACCCTATGGGCCCATTCACTCTAATGATTCTTATAGACTATAATGGAGAATGGAAAAACATCCAAAATTTTTCCAAATCAAGAGTATACCTTTCAATGTGATATGAGAATTTCATCTTATCCAACCCTAAACCAAACCCCAATTTTAACTTGAACATAAGTGTGTCCTGAACTCTAACCCTAACCCTAACCCTAACCCTATGGGCCCATTCACTCTAATGATTCTCATAGACTATAATGGAGAATGGAAAAACATCCAAAATTTTTCCAAATCAAGAGTATACCTTTCAATGTGATATGAAAATTTCATCTTATCCAACCCTAAACCAAACCCCAATTTTAACTTGAACATAAGTGTGTCCTGAACTCTAACCCTAACCCTATGGGCCCATTCACTCTAATGATTCTCATAGACTATAATGGAGAATGGAAAAACATCCAAAATTTTTCCAAATCAAGAGTATACCCTTTAGTGTGATATGAAAATTTCATCTTATCCAACCCTAAACCAAACCCCAATTTTAACTTGAACGTAAGTGTGTCCTGAACTCTAACCCTAACCCTAACCCTAACCCTATGGGCCCATTCACTCTAATGATTCTCATAGACTATAATGGAGAATGGAAAAAAATCCAAAATTTTTCCAAATGAAGAGTATACCCTTTAGTGTGATATGAAAATTTCATCTTATCCAACCCTAAACCAAACCCCAATTTTAACTTGAACGTAAGTGTGTCCTGAACTCTAACCCTAACCCTAACCCTATGGGCCCATTCACTCTAATGATTCTCATAGACTATAATGGAGAATGGAAAAACATCCAAAATTTTTCCAAATCAAGAGTATACCTTTCAATGTGATATGAGAATTTCATCTTATCCAACCCTAAACCAAACCCCAATTTTAACTTGAACATAAGTGTGTCCTGAACTCTAACCCTAACCCTAACCCTAACCCTATGGGCCCATTCACTCTAATGATTCTCATAGACTATAATGGAGAATGGAAAAACATCCAAAATTTTTCCAAATCAAGAGTATACCCTTCAGTGTGATATGAGAATTTCATCTTATCCAACCCTAAACCAAACCCCAATTTTAACTTGAACATAAGTGTGTCCTGATCTCTAACCCTAACCCTAACCCTATGGGCCCATTCACTCTAATGATTCTCATAGACTATAATGGAGAATGGAAAAACATCCAAAATTTTTCCAAATCAAGAGTATACCTTTCAATGTGATATGAAAATTTCATCTTATCCAACCCTAAACCAAACCCCAATTTTAACTTGAACATAAGTGTGTCCTGAACTCTAACCCTAACCCTAACCCTATGGGCCCATTCACTCTAATGATTCTCATAGACTATAATGGAGAATGGAAAAACATCCAAAATTTTTCCAAATCAAGAGTATACCCTTCAGTGTGATATGAGAATTTCATCTTATCCAACCCTAAACCAAACCCCAATTTTAACTTGAACGTAAGTGTGTCCTGAACTCTAACCCTAACCCTAACCCTAACCCTATGGGCCCATTCACTCTAATGATTCTCATAGACTATAATGGAGAATGGAAAAACATCCAAAATTTTTCCAAATCAAGAGTATACCCTTCAGTGTGATATGAGAATTTCATCTTATCTAACCCTAAACCAAACCCCAATTTTAACTTGAACATAAGTGTGTCCTGAACTCTAACCCTAACCCTAACCCTAACCCTATGGGCCCATTCACTCTAATGATTCTCATAGACTATAATGGAGAATGGAAAAACATCCAAAAATTTTCCAAATCAAGAGTATACCCTTTAGTGTGATATGAAAATTTCATCTTATCCAACCCTAAACGAAACCCCAATTTTAACTTGAACGTAAGTGTGTCCTGAACTCTAACCCTAACCCTAACCCTAACCCTATGAGCCCATTCACTCTAATGATTCTCATAGACTATAATGGAGAATGGAAAAACATCCAAAATTTTTCCAAATCAAGAGTATACCCTTTAGTGTGATATGAAAATTTCATCTTATCCAACCCTAAACCAAACCCCAATTTTAACTTGAACGTAAGTGTGTCCTGAACTCTAACCCTAACCCTAACCCTATGGGCCCATTCACTCTAATGATTCTCATAGACTATAATGGAGAATGGAAAAACATCCAAAATTTTTCCAAATCAAGAGTATACCTTTCAATGTGATATGAGAATTTCATCTTATCCAACCCTAAACCAAACCCCAATTTTAACTTGAACATAAGTGTGTCCTGAACTCTAACCCTAACCCTAACCCTAACCCTATGGGCCCATTCACTCTAATGATTCTCATAGACTATAATGGAGAATGGAAAAACATCCAAAATTTTTCCAAATCAAGAGTATACCTTTCAATGTGATATGAAAATTTCATCTTATCCAACCCTAAACCAAACCCCAATTTTAACTTGAACATAAGTGTGTCCTGAACTCTAACCCTAACCCTATGGGCCCATTCACTCTAATGATTCTCATAGACTATAATGGAGAATGGAAAAACATCCAAAATTTTTCCAAATCAAGAGTATACCCTTTAGTGTGATATGAAAATTTCATCTTATCCAACCCTAAACCAAACCCCAATTTTAACTTGAACGTAAGTGTGTCCTGAACTCTAACCCTAACCCTAACCCTAACCCTATGGGCCCATTCACTCTAATGATTCTCATAGACTATAATGGAGAATGGAAAAAAATCCAAAATTTTTCCAAATGAAGAGTATACCCTTTAGTGTGATATGAAAATTTCATCTTATCCAACCCTAAACCAAACCCCAATTTTAACTTGAACGTAAGTGTGTCCTGAACTCTAACCCTAACCCTAACCCTATGGGCCCATTCACTCTAATGATTCTCATAGACTATAATGGAGAATGGAAAAACATCCAAAATTTTTCCAAATCAAGAGTATACCTTTCAATGTGATATGAGAATTTCATCTTATCCAACCCTAAACCAAACCCCAATTTTGACTTGAACATAAGTGTGTCCTGAACTCTAACCCTAACCCTAACCCTAACCCTATGGGCCCATTCACTCTAATGATTCTCATAGACTATAATGGAGAATGGAAAAACATCCAAAATTTTTCCAAATCAAGAGTATACCCTTCAGTGTGATATGAGAATTTCATCTTATCCAACCCTAAACCAAACCCCAATTTTAACTTGAACATAAGTGTGTCCTGATCTCTAACCCTAACCCTAACCCTATGGGCCCATTCACTCTCATGATTCTCATAGACTATAATGGAGAATGGAAAAACATCCAAAATTTTTCCAAATCAAGAGTATACCTTTCAATGTGATATGAAAATTTCATCTTATCCAACCCTAAACCAAACCCCAATTTTAACTTGAACATAAGTGTGTCCTGAACTCTAACCCTAACCCTAACCCTATGGGCCCATTCACTCTAATGATTCTCATAGACTATAATGGAGAATGGAAAAACATCCAAAATTTTTCCAAATCAAGAGTATACCCTTCAGTGTGATATGAGAATTTCATCTTATCCAACCCTAAACCAAACCCCAATTTTAACTTGAACGTAAGTGTGTCCTGAACTCTAACCCTAACCCTAACCCTAACCCTATGGGCCCATTCACTCTAATGATTCTCATAGACTATAATGGAGAATGGAAAAACATCCAAAATTTTTCCAAATCAAGAGTATACCCTTCAGTGTGATATGAGAATTTCATCTTATCTAACCCTAAACCAAACCCCAATTTTAACTTGAACATAAGTGTGTCCTGAACTCTAACCCTAACCCTAACCCTAACCCTATGGGCCCATTCACTCTAATGATTCTCATAGACTATAATGGAGAATGGAAAAACATCCAAAAATTTTCCAAATCAAGAGTATACCCTTTAGTGTGATATGAAAATTTCATCTAATCCAACCCTAAACGAAACCCCAATTTTAACTTGAACGTAAGTGTGTCCTGAACTCTAACCCTAACCCTAACCCTAACCCTATGAGCCCATTCACTCTAATGATTCTCATAGACTATAATGGAGAATGGAAAAACATCCAAAATTTTTCCAAATCAAGAGTATACCCTTTAGTGTGATATGAAAATTTCATCTTATCCAACCCTAAACCAAACCCCAATTTTAACTTGAACGTAAGTGTGTCCTGAACTCTAACCCTAACCCTAACCCTAACCCTATGGGCCCATTCACTCTAATGATTCTCATAGACTATAATGGAGAATGGAAAAACATCCAAAATTTTTCCAAATCAAGAGTATACCCTTTAGTGTGATATGACAATTTCATCTTATCCAACCCTAAACGAAACCCCAATTTTAACTTGAACGTAAGTGTGTCCTGAACTCTAACCCTAACCCTAACCCTATGGGCCCATTCACTCTAATGATTCTCATAGACTATAATGGAGAATGGAAAAACATCCAAAATTTTTCCAAATCAAGAGTATACCCTTTAGTGTGATATAAAAATTTCATCTTATCCAACCCTAAACGAAACCCCAATTTTAACTTGAACGTAAGTGTGTCCTGAACTCTAACCCTAACCCTAACCCTAACCCTATGGGCCCATTCACTCTAATGATTCTCATAGACTATAATGGAGAATGGAAAAACATCCAAAATTTTTCCAAATCAAGAGTATACCCTTTAGTGTGATATGAAAATTTCATCTTATCCAACCCTAAACCAAACCCCAATTTTAACTTGAACGTAAGTGTGTCCTGAACTCTAACCCTAACCCTAACCCTATGGGCCCATTCACTCTAATGATTCTCATAGACTATAATGGAGAATGGAAAAACATCCAAAATTTTTCCAAATCAAGAGTATACCTTTCAATGTGATATGAAAATTTCATCTTATCCAACCCTAAACGAAACCCCAATTTTAACTTGAACGTAAGTGTGTCCTGAACTCTAACCCTAACCCTAACCCTAACCCTATGAGCCCATTCACTCTAATGATTCTCATAGACTATAATGGAGAATGGAAAAACATCCAAAATTTTTCCAAATCAAGAGTATACCCTTTAGTGTGATATGAGAATTTCATCTTATCCAACCCTAAACCAAACCCCAATTTTAACTTGAACGTAAGTGTGTCCTGAACTCTAACCCTAACCCTAACCCTAACCCTATGGGCCCATTCACTCTAATGATTCTCATAGACTATAATGGAGAATGGAAAAACATCCAAAATTTTTCCAAATCAAGAGTATACCCTTTAGTGTGATATGACAATTTCATCTTATCCAACCCTAAACGAAACCCCAATTTTAACTTGAACGTAAGTGTGTCCTGAACTCTAACCCTAACCCTAACCCTATGGGCCCATTCACTCTAATGATTCTCATAGACTATAATGGAGAATGGAAAAACATCCAAAATTTTTCCAAATCAAGAGTATACCCTTTAGTGTGATATAAAAATTTCATCTTATCCAACCCTAAACGAAACCCCAATTTTAACTTGAACGTAAGTGTGTCCTGAACTCTAACCCTAACCCTAACCCTAACCCTATGGGCCCATTCACTCTAATGATTCTCATAGACTATAATGGAGAATGGAAAAACATCCAAAATTTTTCCAAATCAAGAGTATACCCTTTAGTGTGATATGAAAATTTCATCTTATCCAACCCTAAACCAAACCCCAATTTTAACTTGAACGTAAGTGTGTCCTGAACTCTAACCCTAACCCTAACCCTATGGGCCCATTCACTCTAATGATTCTCATAGACTATAATGGAGAATGGAAAAACATCCAAAATTTTTCCAAATCAAGAGTATACCTTTCAATGTGATATGAAAATTTCATCTTATCCAACCCTAAACCAAACCCCAATTTTAACTTGAACATAAGTGTGTCCTGAACTCTAACCCTAACCCTAACCCTATGGGCCCATTCACTCTAATGATTCTCATAGACTATAATGGAGAATGGAAAAACATCCAAAATTTTTCCAAATCAAGAGTATACCCTTCAGTGTGATATGAGAATTTCATCTTATCCAACCCTAAACCAAACCCCAATTTTAACTTGAACGTAAGTGTGTCCTGAACTCTAACCCTAACCCTAACCCTAACCCTATGGGCCCATTCACTCTAATGATTCTCATAGACTATAATGGAGAATGGAAAAACATCCAAAATTTTTCCAAATCAAGAGTATACCCTTCAGTGTGATATGAGAATTTCATCTTATCTAACCCTAAACCAAACCCCAATTTTAACTTGAACATAAGTGTGTCCTGAACTCTAACCCTAACCCTAACCCTAACCCTATGGGCCCATTCACTCTAATGATTCTCATAGACTATAATGGAGAATGGAAAAACATCCAAAAATTTTCCAAATCAAGAGTATACCCTTTAGTGTGATATGAAAATTTCATCTTATCCAACCCTAAACGAAACCCCAATTTTAACTTGAACGTAAGTGTGTCCTGAACTCTAACCCTAACCCTAACCCTAACCCTATGGGCCCATTCACTCTAATGATTCTCAAAGACTATAATGGAGAATGGAAAAACATCCAAAATTTTTCCAAATCAAGAGTATACCCTTTAGTGTGATATGAAAATTTCATCTTATCCAACCCTAAACCAAACCCCAATTTTAACTTGAACGTAAGTGTGTCCTGAACTCTAACCCTAACCCTAACCCTAACCCTATGGGCCCATTCACTCTAATGATTCTCATAGACTATAATGGAGAATGGAAAAACATCCAAAATTTTTCCAAATCAAGAGTATACCCTTTAGTGTGATATGAAAATTTCATCTTATCCAACCCTAAACGAAACCCCAATTTTAACTTGAACGTAAGTGTGTCCTGAACTCTAACCCTAACCCTAACCCTAACCCTATGGGCCCATTCACTCTAATGATTCTCATAGACTATAATGGAGAATGGAAAAACATCCAAAATTTTTCCAAATCAAGAGTATACCCTTTAGTGTGATATAAAAATTTCATCTTATCCAACCCTAAACCAAACCCCAATTTTAACTTGAACGTAAGTGTGTCCTGAACTCTAACCCTAACCCTAACCCTAACCCTATGGGCCCATTCACTCTAATGATTCTCATAGACTATAATGGAGAATGGAAAAACATCCAAAATTTTTCCAAATCAAGAGTATACCCTTTAGTGTGATATGAAAATTTCATCTTATCCAACCCTAAACCAAACCCCAATTTTAACTTGAACATAAGTGTGTCCTGAACTCTAACCCTAACCCTAACCCTATGGGCCCATTCACTCTAATGATTCTCATAGACTATAATGGAGAATGGAAAAACATCCAAAATTTTTCCAAATCAAGAGTATACCTTTCAATGTGATATGAGAATTTCATCTTATCCAACCCTAAACCAAACCCCAATTTTAACTTGAACATAAGTGTGTCCTGAACCCTAACCCTAACCCTAACCCTATGGGCCCATTCACTCTAATGATTCTCATAGACTATAATGGAGAATGGAAAAACATCCAAAATTTTTCCAAATCAAGAGTATACCCTTTAGTGTGATATGAAAATTTCATCTTATCCAACCCTAAACGAAACCCCAATTTTAACTTGAACGTAAGTGTGTCCTGAACTCTAACCCTAACCCTAACCCTATGGGCCCATTCACTCTAATGATTCTCATAGACTATAATGGAGAATGGAAAAACATCCAAAATTTTTCCAAATCAAGAGTATACCCTTTAGTGTGATATAAAAATTTCATCTTATCCAACCCTAAACCAAACCCCAATTTTAACTTGAACGTAAGTGTGTCCTGAACTCTAACCCTAACCCTAACCCTAACCCTATGGGCCCATTCACTCTAATGATTCTCATAGACTATAATGGAGAATGGAAAAACATCCAAAATTTTTCCAAATCAAGAGTATACCCTTTAGTGTGATATGAAAATTTCATCTTATCCAACCCTAAACCAAACCCCAATTTTAACTTGAACGTAAGTGTGTCCTGAACTCTAACCCTAACCCTAACCCTATGGGCCCATTCACTCTAATGATTCTCATAGACTATAATGGAGAATGGAAAAACATCCAAAATTTTTCCAAATCAAGAGTATACCTTTCAATGTGATATGAGAATTTCATCTTATCCAACCCTAAACCAAACCCCAATTTTAACTTGAACGTAAGTGTGTCCTGAACTCTAACCCTAACCCTAACCCTAACCCTATGGGCCCATTCACTCTAATGATTCTCATAGACTATAATGGAGAATGGAAAAACATCCAAAATTTTTCCAAATCAAGAGTATACCCTTTAGTGTGATATGAAAATTTCATCTTATCCAACCCTAAACCAAACCCCAATTTTAACTTGAACGTAAGTGTGTCCTGAACTCTAACCCTAACCCTAACCCTAACCCTATGGGCCCATTCACTCTAATGATTCTCATAGACTATAATGGAGAATGGAAAAACATCCAAAATTTTTCCAAATCAAGAGTATACCCTTTAGTGTGATATGAAAATTTCATCTTATCCAACCCTAAACGAAACCCCAATTTTAACTTGAACGTAAGTGTGTCCTGAACTCTAACCCTAACCCTAACCCTAACCCTATGGGCCCATTCACTCTAATGATTCTCATAGACTATAATGGAGAATGGAAAAACATCCAAAATTTTTCCAAATCAAGAGTATACCCTTTAGTGTGATATAAAAATTTCATCTTATCCAACCCTAAACCAAACCCCAATTTTAACTTGAACGTAAGTGTGTCCTGAACTCTAACCCTAACCCTAACCCTAACCCTATGGGCCCATTCACTCTAATGATTCTCATAGACTATAATGGAGAATGGAAAAACATCCAAAATTTTTCCAAATCAAGAGTATACCCTTTAGTGTGATATGAAAATTTCATCTTATCCAACCCTAAACCAAACCCCAATTTTAACTTGAACGTAAGTGTGTCCTGAACTCTAACCCTAACCCTAACCCTATGGGCCCATTCACTCTAATGATTCTCATAGACTATAATGGAGAATGGAAAAACATCCAAAATTTTTCCAAATCAAGAGTATACCTTTCAATGTGATATGAGAATTTCATCTTATCCAACCCTAAACCAAACCCCAATTTTAACTTGAACATAAGTGTGTCCTGAACCCTAACCCTAACCCTAACCCTATGGGCCCATTCACTCTAATGATTCTCATAGACTATAATGGAGAATGGAAAAACATCCAAAATTTTTCCAAATCAAGAGTATACCCTTTAGTGTGATATGAAAATTTCATCTTATCCAACCCTAAACGAAACCCCAATTTTAACTTGAACGTAAGTGTGTCCTGAACTCTAACCCTAACCCTAACCCTATGGGCCCATTCACTCTAATGATTCTCATAGACTATAATGGAGAATGGAAAAACATCCAAAATTTTTCCAAATCAAGAGTATACCCTTCAGTGTGATATGAGAATTTCATCTTATCCAACCCTAAACCAAACCCCAATTTTAACTTGAACATAAGTGTGTCCTGATCTCTAACCCTAACCCTAACCCTAACCCTATGGGCCCATTCACTCTAATGATTCTTGTGGAGAAACGCCATCTGAGAGTGTTGGTGCTTCATCCAAAAAGGCAGGGATCAGTAAATCCATTCAGCCGGCTTTGTAGCCTTCCCCTCACTCCCCCCCTCCCTTCCAGAGCCAAACCAACAACGCTAGGGGGAAAGTCCCCTAGAGAAGCAGGAAGTGCTGTTGTTCTTGCCATGTGCTAGGCAGGAAGAGAGTCTCAGATTTGAGCCAGCGCTCGAGCAAGCATGTGGTGAGCAATGGAGGCTCCTGCCTCGGGGCCCCCAGGCAGGCAGACAAAGTAAGTCATTTTCTTAGGCAGATCAAGTATAGACCAGGGACAATACGATGCGTTTAAAAACCACCTTTATTTTGTTATGCTGTTTGCTGTGCTTTGCTGTGCGGTGCTAACTTTTTAAATGCAACTGTTTTTGTTTTGTGTTTTTCTCTTCCTATATTTTTCTCTTTTAAATAAATGTTTTTTTTCTGTTTTAAATGCTGGCAGTTCATCTCTGTACCACCTAGATCCCCAGACCGCTTTAGACCACGCTGTTTTTAAGAAGGGGGCCCCAGGGAAGGGGGGAAGGCATGCAGTTGGATAAGGTGCCAATCCTCCAGGGGTGCCCCAAAGAAGCGCTGAGGTCTCTGTGAAACCCAAGTGCAGGGTGGCAGAGGACCTTGAGGCCTGGCCTCACAGCTGGAGAGGGGGATTGGGAGTCCTGTTCCTCTCAATCTGAACCCCGGGACTGAGCAGGTGGTGGCAGCGCGCCCAAGGGGCAGGAGGAGAAATAGCTCCCTCCAGGAGTTGGCGACTCCATAGGGAGCTGACGGGACCGGGTCTGAAGGCAGAATCGGGCCGGTTCCGCCACACTTGGCGGCAGCGGTGGGATGAGAACAAACAGAGAACTTGATTGGCCAGGCATTTTTGGTTTTTGATGCGTGCAAGCACCCAGAGGAAGCAACAGCGGTTTTGTTTTATTTTCGGGTCAACTGGAGTAGGGAAAGTTTAGCTAGTTAGGATGGAGCGTGCTAAGATGCTGGAAATCCTGAAGATGACAAAGCCACAGCTCCAGGAAGAGTGTGCAAGGCACAAGCTGGAGTGTGACAACATGACTGTAGTAGATATGAAAGACCTCCTTTTGGAGTATCATCAGCATGCAGGGGCACTTGCAAAAGTGTTTCCCACCCAGTCAGAAGAACTCTTGCGGCTACGGTTGGAACTGGCAAGAATCCGTACCAAGGCGTACCAAGAGCGCAGACAGGAGGAACGAGAGAGAGAGGGACGACAAGCAGAGAGGGATGCAGTCCGCAGACAGAAGGAACGAGAGAGGGAGGAAAGACAAAGAGAGAGAGAGCTGAGACGAGCTGAGATCCGGAGACAGGAAGAAAGAGAGAAAGCTGAAATCTACAGACGGGAGCAGGAAGAGCAACGTCGCCATGAGCTTGAGGTGCTACGTCTGGAAGCTGAACTAAGCAAAGAGATCCAAGTCACCCCCAAGGACTTTGCAGTGTACCAAGAGGGAGAAGACCCCTCCATATACCTCTCCAACTTTGAGAGGGCAGCCAAACAGTGGGGGATTGCAGAGGAGGACTATATGTCTTACCTCTGTAGCAACCTGACTGGAGAACTTTCAGCCATCTATTACAGCATGCCTATGGAAGATGGGGGATAACTTTTGCAGGCTATAAAGCCACTGTATTTAAAAGGTTTAAACTGGGGCCAGACCACTCCCGAAAGCAGTTCAGGGGTTTGGCTCCACAAGAAGGTAAATCCTATTCTGAATGTGGGGTAATGAAGGAACAGACAGTTCCAGTGTTATTGGGCCGGGATTTGGTGGTTGGCCAGTACTCTATCAAGGCTGTACCCCGCAGCCAAACCCCCAGGGGGAAGTGGGAGGAGGAAGGCAACTTTAAGGAAGCCACCTCACCACCAACCAGGGAGGGGGAAATAGCCCAGGTTACTGAGGACGAAGAGAGGGCAGTCACCCAGGAGGGGGAGGGCCAGCCTATCTCAAGCCCTGGAGTAGGGTGTTGCCAAGGGGAAGAGGGGTGTAGCTTTCCCCAAGTGCAGCAAGAGGCTGTGGATGTTCCTAGCGAGGGAGGGAACCTGTCTAGCGTAAAGGATGTGCAAGCTGAAGAGACCGAGGTGGAGAGTGGAGATTTCACAGGAGGTTCTGAGAGCAGCAAGGCTAATGTGGGCTCAGAGGAGCACATAGCTGAAGGCTTGGGGGAACGGGAGCGGTTCCAGAAGGGGGTCCGGAGCGGCCTTAGGTTGGAACCGGTTCACCAAGTAGCTGTGGATCAGGAAGTGGGATCGTCCGAGACGCTCTCAAAACAGGTCGTCTTGAAGCAGGGCAGACAGGAATCCTGGGAAGCTGTGGGACCTTCCAGGCAGGAAGGGGGTCAGTTTGGTAGTGCTGAAAAACCAACCGAGGGGACTGAGAACCCAAGCCAAACCCTCAGGGGAAGGTGGGGGGAGGAAGGCAACGTTAGGGAAGCCACCTCACCACCAACCAGGGAGGGGGAGGACCAGTCTGTCTCAAACCCTGCAGGAGGGTGTGCCCAATGGGAAGAGGGGTGCCAATTTCCACAAGGGCAGCAGGATGCTGTGGAGCGTTCCAGGCAGGAAGGAGCTCAGTTGGCTGACACTGAAAAACCAACTGAGGGGGCGGAGAACCCAGCTCAAACGTTGGCTAAGTGTTCTGGAAACAGTGGGACTAGGGGTGGCTTGAAGGAACAGATGATAGGAAGTCTGGGGGAGCCGGAAATGTTCCTGTCTGAGGTTCAAAGTGACCCGAGGCTGGATCCACTGTGTGAGGTGGCAAGGGACCAGAAAGTGGAGTTCTCAGAAGCTGAGACAGGGGATAGGGTGATGGTTTTCCTGCCCCTTCATACTGGTGAGCGGAAAGTGGAATGGGAGGGACCCCATGTGATTGTGGATGATCTAGACGATGCTACCTGTGTGGGGGCTATGGAGAAAATGGGAAAGGCAGTTCAAGTGGGGCAGGTGAATATGCCACAGCCATTCTCTGCGAGGTCCATGGTGGTGCACATAGGTAGGAAGGAAGGAGACAAAAAGAAGCTGGGACAGCAATTGTTTGGAGCACCAGAGGTAGTTTTCTGGGAGGGCAGAGTGGACAGAGGGAACATTCCACCAATGAGGGATAAAGAGGCAACTGTGTGGGAACTGGGCAGTTTCCAACTTCAGATGTGGGGCCAGGAATTTGCTCCTTTGATGGGCCACTCACCCCAGCCACAGCAGCAACGGAGGGAGAGCACCAAACTCCAGAGGTGGTCCTGGGAGACGGAGGAGTACATCTTAAAGACTGGACATTCCTTCTGAATGCAGCATGCAACGTTTTGTCCAGAAAGGACATGAGCACCTAGGGTGCTGGACTTTGTGTATTATTGGAGAAATACCTGAATGTTTGTGTAATGTTTGTGTAATATTTTGGTTAATGGGTTTCTCCTTGTTTGTTTGGATTCTGCTACGGGGTCACCTCTGTAGGAGGCAACCCCTCCGGCTCAGAATTTAAGGAGGGGGACGTGTGGAGAAACGCTATCTGAGAGTGTTGGTGCTTCATCCAAAAAGGCAGGGATCAGTAAATCCATTCAGCCGGCTTTGTAGCCTTCCCCTCACTCCCCCCCTCCCTTCCAGAGCCAAACCAACAACGCTAGGGGGAAAGTCCCCTAGAGAAGCAGGAAGTGCTGTTGTTCTTGCCATGTGCTAGGCAGGAAGAGAGTCTCAGATTTGAGCCAGCGCTCGAGCAAGCATGTGGTGAGCAATGGAGGCTCCTGCCTGGGGGCCCCCAGGCAGGCAGACAAAGTAAGTCATTTTCTTAGGCAGATCAAGTATAGACCAGGGACAATACGATGCGTTTAAAAACCACCTTTATTTTGTTATGCTGTTTGCTGTGCTTTGCTGTGCGGTGCTAACTTTTTAAATGCAACTGTTTTTGTTTTGTGTTTTTCTCTTCCTATATTTTTCTCTTTTAAATAAATGTTTTTTTTTCTGTTTTAAATGCTGGCAGTTCATCTCTGTACCACCTAGATCCCCAGACCGCTTTAGACCACGCTGTGTTAAGAAGGGGGCCCCGGAGAAGGGGGAAGGCATGCAGTTGGATAAGGTGCCAATCCTCCAGGGGTGCCCCAAAGAAGTGCTGAGGTCTCTGTGAAACCCAAGTGCAGGGTGGCAGAGGACCTGGAGGCCTAGCCTCACAGCTGGAAAGGGGGATTGGGAGTCCTGTTCCTCTCAATCTGAACCCCGGGACTGAGCAGGTGGTGGCAGCGAGCCCAAGGGGCAGGAGGAGACATAGCTCCCTCCAGGAGTTGGCGACTCCATAGGGAAGCTGACGGGACCGGGTCTGAAGGCAGAATCGGGCCGGTTCCGTCACAATTCTCATAGACTATAATGGAGAATGGAAAAACATCCAAAATTTTTCCAAATCAAGAGTATACCTTTCAATGTGATATGAAAATTTCATCTTACCCAACCCTAAACCAAACCCCAATTTTAACTTGAACATAAGTGTGTCCTGAACTCTAACCCTAACCCTAACCCTATGGGCCCATTCACTCTAATGATTCTCATAGACTATAATGGAGAATGGAAAAACATCCAAAATTTTTCCAAATCAAGAGTATACCCTTCAGTGTGATATGAGAATTTCATCTTATCCAACCCTAAACCAAACCCCAATTTTAACTTGAACGTAAGTGTGTCCTGAACTCTAACCCTAACCCTAACCCTAACCCTATGGGCCCATTCACTCTAATGATTCTCATAGACTATAATGGAGAATGGAAAAACATCCAAAATTTTTCCAAATCAAGAGTATACCCTTCAGTGTGATATGAGAATTTCATCTTATCTAACCCTAAACCAAACCCCAATTTTAACTTGAACATAAGTGTGTCCTGAACTCTAACCCTAACCCTAACCCTAACCCTATGGGCCCATTCACTCTAATGATTCTCATAGACTATAATGGAGAATGGAAAAACATCCAAAAATTTTCCAAATCAAGAGTATACCCTTCAGTGTGATATGAAAATTTCATCTTATCCAACCCTAAACGAAACCCCAATTTTAACTTGAACGTAAGTGTGTCCTGAACTCTAACCCTAACCCTAACCCTATGGGCCCATTCACTCTAATGATTCTCATAGACTATAATGGAGAATGGAAAAACATCCAAAATTTTTCCAAATCAAGAGTATACCCTTCAGTGTGATATGAGAATTTCATCTTATCCAACCCTAAACCAAACCCCAATTTTAACTTGAACATAAGTGTGTCCTGAACTCTAACCCTAACCCTAACCCTAACCCTATGGGCCCATTCACTCTAATGATTCTCATAGACTATAATGGAGAATGGAAAAACATCCAAAATTTTTCCAAATCAAGAGTATACCTTTCAATCTGATATGAAAATTTCATCTTATCCAACCCTAAACCAAACCCCAATTTTAACTTGAACATAAGTGTGTCCTGAACTCTAACCCTAACCCTAACCCTATGGGCCCATTCACTCTAATGATTCTCATAGACTATAATGGAGAATGGAAAAACATCCAAAATTTTTCCAAATCAAGAGTATACCCTTCAGTGTGATATGAGAATTTCATCTTATCCAACCCTAAACCAAACCCCAATTTTAACTTGAACGTAAGTGTGTCCTGAACTCTAACCCTAACCCTAACCCTATGGGCCCATTCACTCTAATGATTCTCATAGATTATAATGGAGAATGGAAAAACATCCAAAATTTTTCCAAATCAAGAGTATACCCTTCAGTGTGATATGAGAATTTCATCTTATCCAACCCTAAACCAAACCCCAATTTTAACTTGAACATAAGTGTGTCCTGAACTCTAACCCTAACCCTAACCCTAACCCTATGGGCCCATTCACTCTAATGATTCTCATAGACTATAATGGAGAATGGAAAAACATCCAAAATTTTTCCAAATCAAGAGTATACCCTTTAGTGTGATATGAAAATTTCATCTTATCCAACCCTAAACCAAACCCCAATTTTAACTTGAACGTAAGTGTGTCCTGAACTCTAACCCTAACCCTAACCCTAACCCTATGGGCCCATTCACTCTAATGATTCTCATAGACTATAATGGAGAATGGAAAAACATCCAAAATTTTTCCAAATGAAGAGTATACCCTTTAGTGTGATATGAAAATTTCATCTTATCCAACCCTAAACCAAACCCCAATTTTAACTTGAACGTAAGTGTGTCCTGAACTCTAACCCTAACCCTAACCCTATGGGCCCATTCACTCTAATGATTCTCATAGACTATAATGGAGAATGGAAAAACATCCAAAATTTTTCCAAATCAAGAGTATACCTTTCAATGTGATATGAGAATTTCATCTTCTCCAACCCTAAACCAAACCCCAATTTTAACTTGAACATAAGTGTGTCCTGAACTCTAACCCTAACCCTAACCCTAACCCTATGGGCCCATTCACTCTAAAGATTCTCATAGACTATAATGGAGAATGGAAAAACATCCAAAATTTTTCCAAATCAAGAGTATACCTTTCAATGTGATATGAGAATCTCATCTTATCTAACCCTAAACCAAACCCCAATTTTAACTTGAACATAAGTGTGTCCTGAACTCTAACCCTAACCCTAACCCTAACCCTATGGGCCCATTCACTCTAATGATTCTCATAGACTATAATGGAGAATGGAAAAACATCCAAAATTTTTCCAAATCAAGAGTATACCCTTTATTGTGATATGAAAATTTCATCTTATCCAACCCTAAACCAAACCCCAATTTTAACTTGAACGTAAGTGTGTCCTGAACTCTAACCCTAACCCTAACCCTAACCCTATGGGCCCATTCACTCTAATGATTCTCATAGATTATAATGGAGAATGGAAAAACATCCAAAATTTTTCCAAATGAAGAGTATACCCTTTAGTGTGATATGAAAATTTCATCTTATCCAACCCTAAACCAAACCCCAATTTTAACTTGAACGTAAGTGTGTCCTGAACTCTAACCCTAACCCTAACCCTATGGGCCCATTCACTCTAATGATTCTCATAGACTATAATGGAGAATGGAAAAACATCCAAAATTTTTCCAAATCAAGAGTATACCCTTCAGTGTGATATGAGAATTTCATCTTATCCAACCCTAAACCAAACCCCAATTTTAACTTGAACGTAAGTGTGTCCTGAACTCTAACCCTAACCCTAACCCTATGGGCCCATTCACTCTAATGATTCTCATAGATTATAATGGAGAATGGAAAAACATCCAAAATTTTTCCAAATCAAGAGTATACCCTTCAGTGTGATATGAGAATTTCATCTTATCCAACCCTAAACCAAACCCCAATTTTAACTTGAACATAAGTGTGTCCTGAACTCTAACCCTAACCCTAACCCTAACCCTATGGGCCCATTCACTCTAATGATTCTCATAGACTATAATGGAGAATGGAAAAACATCCAAAATTTTTCCAAATCAAGAGTATACCCTTTAGTGTGATATGAAAATTTCATCTTATCCAACCCTAAACCAAACCCCAATTTTAACTTGAACGTAAGTGTGTCCTGAACTCTAACCCTAACCCTAACCCTAACCCTATGGGCCCATTCACTCTAATGATTCTCATAGACTATAATGGAGAATGGAAAAACATCCAAAATTTTTCCAAATGAAGAGTATACCCTTTAGTGTGATATGAAAATTTCATCTTATCCAACCCTAAACCAAACCCCAATTTTAACTTGAACGTAAGTGTGTCCTGAACTCTAACCCTAACCCTAACCCTATGGGCCCATTCACTCTAATGATTCTCATAGACTATAATGGAGAATGGAAAAACATCCAAAATTTTTCCAAATCAAGAGTATACCTTTCAATGTGATATGAGAATTTCATCTTCTCCAACCCTAAACCAAACCCCAATTTTAACTTGAACATAAGTGTGTCCTGAACTCTAACCCTAACCCTAACCCTAACCCTATGGGCCCATTCACTCTAATGATTCTCATAGACTATAATGGAGAATGGAAAAACATCCAAAAATTTTCCAAATCAAGAGTATACCCTTCAGTGTGATATGAAAATTTCATCTTATCCAACCCTAAACGAAACCCCAATTTTAACTTGAACGTAAGTGTGTCCTGAACTCTAACCCTAACCCTAACCCTATGGGCCCATTCACTCTAATGATTCTCATAGACTATAATGGAGAATGGAAAAACATCCAAAATTTTTCCAAATCAAGAGTATACCCTTCAGTGTGATATGAGAATTTCATCTTATCCAACCCTAAACCAAACCCCAATTTTAACTTGAACATAAGTGTGTCCTGAACTCTAACCCTAACCCTAACCCTAACCCTATGGGCCCATTCACTCTAATGATTCTCATAGACTATAATGGAGAATGGAAAAACATCCAAAATTTTTCCAAATCAAGAGTATACCCTTTAGTGTGATATGAAAATTTCATCTTATCCAACCCTAAACCAAACCCCAATTTTAACTTGAACGTAAGTGTGTCCTGAACTCTAACCCTAACCCTAACCCTAACCCTATGGGCCCATTCACTCTAATGATTCTCATAGACTATAATGGAGAATGGAAAAACATCCAAAATTTTTCCAAATGAAGAGTATACCCTTTAGTGTGATATGAAAATTTCATCTTATCCAACCCTAAACCAAACCCCAATTTTAACTTGAACGTAAGTGTGTCCTGAACTCTAACCCTAACCCTAACCCTATGGGCCCATTCACTCTAATGATTCTCATAGACTATAATGGAGAATGGAAAAACATCCAAAATTTTTCCAAATCAAGAGTATACCTTTCAATGTGATATGAGAATTTCATCTTCTCCAACCCTAAACCAAACCCCAATTTTAACTTGAACATAAGTGTGTCCTGAACTCTAACCCTAACCCTAACCCTAACCCTATGGGCCCATTCACTCTAATGATTCTCATAGACTATAATGGAGAATGGAAAAACATCCAAAAATTTTCCAAATCAAGAGTATACCCTTCAGTGTGATATGAAAATTTCATCTTATCCAACCCTAAACGAAACCCCAATTTTAACTTGAA
Source organism: Heteronotia binoei (assembly GCF_032191835.1). Taxonomy (NCBI): domain Eukaryota; kingdom Metazoa; phylum Chordata; class Lepidosauria; order Squamata; family Gekkonidae; genus Heteronotia; species Heteronotia binoei. The sequence goes on along the minus strand of NC_083238.1, from coordinate 64,518,854 downwards.
CGTAAGTGTGTCCTGAACTCTAACCCTAACCCTAACCCTATGGGCCCATTCACTCTAATGATTCTCATAGACTATAATGGAGAATGGAAAAACATCCAAAATTTTTCCAAATCAAGAGTATACCCTTCAGTGTGATATGAGAATTTCATCTTATCCAACCCTAAACCAAACCCCAATTTTAACTTGAACATAAGTGTGTCCTGAACTCTAACCCTAACCCTAACCCTAACCCTATGGGCCCATTCACTCTAATGATTCTCATAGACTATAATGGAGAATGGAAAAACATCCAAAATTTTTCCAAATCAAGAGTATACCTTTCAATCTGATATGAAAATTTCATCTTATCCAACCCTAAACCAAACCCCAATTTTAACTTGAACATAAGTGTGTCCTGAACTCTAACCCTAACCCTAACCCTATGGGCCCATTCACTCTAATGATTCTCATAGACTATAATGGAGAATGGAAAAACATCCAAAATTTTTCCAAATCAAGAGTATACCCTTCAGTGTGATATGAGAATTTCATCTTATCCAACCCTAAACCAAACCCCAATTTTAACTTGAACGTAAGTGTGTCCTGAACTCTAACCCTAACCCTAACCCTATGGGCCCATTCACTCTAATGATTCTCATAGATTATAATGGAGAATGGAAAAACATCCAAAATTTTTCCAAATCAAGAGTATACCCTTCAGTGTGATATGAGAATTTCATCTTATCCAACCCTAAACCAAACCCCAATTTTAACTTGAACATAAGTGTGTCCTGAACTCTAACCCTAACCCTAACCCTAACCCTATGGGCCCATTCACTCTAATGATTCTCATAGACTATAATGGAGAATGGAAAAACATCCAAAATTTTTCCAAATCAAGAGTATACCCTTTAGTGTGATATGAAAATTTCATCTTATCCAACCCTAAACCAAACCCCAATTTTAACTTGAACGTAAGTGTGTCCTGAACTCTAACCCTAACCCTAACCCTAACCCTATGGGCCCATTCACTCTAATGATTCTCATAGACTATAATGGAGAATGGAAAAACATCCAAAATTTTTCCAAATGAAGAGTATACCCTTTAGTGTGATATGAAAATTTCATCTTATCCAACCCTAAACCAAACCCCAATTTTAACTTGAACGTAAGTGTGTCCTGAACTCTAACCCTAACCCTAACCCTATGGGCCCATTCACTCTAATGATTCTCATAGACTATAATGGAGAATGGAAAAACATCCAAAATTTTTCCAAATCAAGAGTATACCTTTCAATGTGATATGAGAATTTCATCTTCTCCAACCCTAAACCAAACCCCAATTTTAACTTGAACATAAGTGTGTCCTGAACTCTAACCCTAACCCTAACCCTAACCCTATGGGCCCATTCACTCTAAAGATTCTCATAGACTATAATGGAGAATGGAAAAACATCCAAAATTTTTCCAAATCAAGAGTATACCTTTCAATGTGATATGAGAATCTCATCTTATCTAACCCTAAACCAAACCCCAATTTTAACTTGAACATAAGTGTGTCCTGAACTCTAACCCTAACCCTAACCCTAACCCTATGGGCCCATTCACTCTAATGATTCTCATAGACTATAATGGAGAATGGAAAAACATCCAAAATTTTTCCAAATCAAGAGTATACCCTTTATTGTGATATGAAAATTTCATCTTATCCAACCCTAAACCAAACCCCAATTTTAACTTGAACGTAAGTGTGTCCTGAACTCTAACCCTAACCCTAACCCTAACCCTATGGGCCCATTCACTCTAATGATTCTCATAGATTATAATGGAGAATGGAAAAACATCCAAAATTTTTCCAAATGAAGAGTATACCCTTTAGTGTGATATGAAAATTTCATCTTATCCAACCCTAAACCAAACCCCAATTTTAACTTGAACGTAAGTGTGTCCTGAACTCTAACCCTAACCCTAACCCTATGGGCCCATTCACTCTAATGATTCTCATAGACTATAATGGAGAATGGAAAAACATCCAAAATTTTTCCAAATCAAGAGTATACCCTTCAGTGTGATATGAGAATTTCATCTTATCCAACCCTAAACCAAACCCCAATTTTAACTTGAACGTAAGTGTGTCCTGAACTCTAACCCTAACCCTAACCCTATGGGCCCATTCACTCTAATGATTCTCATAGATTATAATGGAGAATGGAAAAACATCCAAAATTTTTCCAAATCAAGAGTATACCCTTCAGTGTGATATGAGAATTTCATCTTATCCAACCCTAAACCAAACCCCAATTTTAACTTGAACATAAGTGTGTCCTGAACTCTAACCCTAACCCTAACCCTAACCCTATGGGCCCATTCACTCTAATGATTCTCATAGACTATAATGGAGAATGGAAAAACATCCAAAATTTTTCCAAATCAAGAGTATACCCTTTAGTGTGATATGAAAATTTCATCTTATCCAACCCTAAACCAAACCCCAATTTTAACTTGAACGTAAGTGTGTCCTGAACTCTAACCCTAACCCTAACCCTAACCCTATGGGCCCATTCACTCTAATGATTCTCATAGACTATAATGGAGAATGGAAAAACATCCAAAATTTTTCCAAATGAAGAGTATACCCTTTAGTGTGATATGAAAATTTCATCTTATCCAACCCTAAACCAAACCCCAATTTTAACTTGAACGTAAGTGTGTCCTGAACTCTAACCCTAACCCTAACCCTATGGGCCCATTCACTCTAATGATTCTCATAGACTATAATGGAGAATGGAAAAACATCCAAAATTTTTCCAAATCAAGAGTATACCTTTCAATGTGATATGAGAATTTCATCTTCTCCAACCCTAAACCAAACCCCAATTTTAACTTGAACATAAGTGTGTCCTGAACTCTAACCCTAACCCTAACCCTAACCCTATGGGCCCATTCACTCTAAAGATTCTCATAGACTATAATGGAGAATGGAAAAACATCCAAAATTTTTCCAAATCAAGAGTATACCTTTCAATGTGATATGAGAATCTCATCTTATCTAACCCTAAACCAAACCCCAATTTTAACTTGAACATAAGTGTGTCCTGAACTCTAACCCTAACCCTAACCCTAACCCTATGGGCCCATTCACTCTAATGATTCTCATAGACTATAATGGAGAATGGAAAAACATCCAAAAATTTTCCAAATCAAGAGTATACCCTTCAGTGTGATATGAAAATTTCATCTTATCCAACCCTAAACGAAACCCCAATTTTAACTTGAACGTAAGTGTGTCCTGAACTCTAACCCTAACCCTAACCCTATGGGCCCATTCACTCTAATGATTCTCATAGACTATAATGGAGAATGGAAAAACATCCAAAATTTTTCCAAATCAAGAGTATACCCTTTAGTGTGATATGAAAATTTCATCTTATCCAACCCTAAACCAAACCCCAATTTTAACTTGAACGTAAGTGTGTCCTGAACTCTAACCCTAACCCTAACCCTAACCCTATGGGCCCATTCACTCTAATGATTCTCATAGATTATAATGGAGAATGGAAAAACATCCAAAATTTTTCCAAATGAACAGTATACCCTTTAGTGTGATATGAAAATTTCATCTTATCCAACCCTAAACCAAACCCCAATTTTAACTTGAACGTAAGTGTGTCCTGAACTCTAACCCTAACCCTAACCCTATGGGCCCATTCACTCTAATGATTCTCATAGACTATAATGGAGAATGGAAAAACATCCAAAATTTTTCCAAATCAAGAGTATACCCTTCAGTGTGATATGAGAATTTCATCTTATCCAACCCTAAACCAAACCCCAATTTTAACTTGAACATAAGTGTGTCCTGAACTCTAACCCTAACCCTAACCCTAACCCTATGGGCCCATTCACTCTAATGATTCTCATAGACTATAATGGAGAATGGAAAAACATCCAAAATTTTTCCAAATCAAGAGTATACCTTTCAATCTGATATGAAAATTTCATCTTATCCAACCCTAAACCAAACCCCAATTTTAACTTGAACATAAGTGTGTCCTGAACTCTAACCCTAACCCTAACCCTATGGGCCCATTCACTCTAATGATTCTCATAGACTATAATGGAGAATGGAAAAACATCCAAAATTTTTCCAAATCAAGAGTATACCCTTCAGTGTGATATGAGAATTTCATCTTATCCAACCCTAAACCAAACCCCAATTTTAACTTGAACGTAAGTGTGTCCTGAACTCTAACCCTAACCCTAACCCTATGGGCCCATTCACTCTAATGATTCTCATAGATTATAATGGAGAATGGAAAAACATCCAAAATTTTTCCAAATCAAGAGTATACCCTTCAGTGTGATATGAGAATTTCATCTTATCCAACCCTAAACCAAACCCCAATTTTAACTTGAACATAAGTGTGTCCTGAACTCTAACCCTAACCCTAACCCTAACCCTATGGGCCCATTCACTCTAATGATTCTCATAGACTATAATGGAGAATGGAAAAACATCCAAAATTTTTCCAAATCAAGAGTATACCCTTTAGTGTGATATGAAAATTTCATCTTATCCAACCCTAAACCAAACCCCAATTTTAACTTGAACGTAAGTGTGTCCTGAACTCTAACCCTAACCCTAACCCTAACCCTATGGGCCCATTCACTCTAATGATTCTCATAGACTATAATGGAGAATGGAAAAACATCCAAATTTTTTCCAAATGAAGAGTATACCCTTTAGTGTGATATGAAAATTTCATCTTATCCAACCCTAAACCAAACCCCAATTTTAACTTGAACGTAAGTGTGTCCTGAACTCTAACCCTAACCCTAACCCTATGGGCCCATTCACTCTAATGATTCTCATAGACTATAATGGAGAATGGAAAAACATCCAAAATTTTTCCAAATCAAGAGTATACCTTTCAATGTGATATGAGAATTTCATCTTCTCCAACCCTAAACCAAACCCCAATTTTAACTTGAACATAAGTGTGTCCTGAACTCTAACCCTAACCCTAACCCTATGGGCCCATTCACTCTAAAGATTCTCATAGACTATAATGGAGAATGGAAAAACATCCAAAATTTTTCCAAATCAAGAGTATACCTTTCAATGTGATATGAAAATTTCATCTTATCCAACCCTAAACCAAACCCCAATTTTAACTTGAACGTAAGTGTGTCCTGAACTCTAACCCTAACCCTAACCCTATGGGCCCATTCACTCTAATGATTCTCATAGATTATAATGGAGAATGGAAAAACATCCAAAATTTTTCCAAATCAAGAGTATACCCTTCAGTGTGATATGAGAATTTCATCTTATCCAACCCTAAACCAAACCCCAATTTTAACTTGAACATAAGTGTGTCCTGAACTCTAACCCTAACCCTAACCCTAACCCTATGGGCCCATTCACTCTAATGATTCTCATAGACTATAATGGAGAATGGAAAAACATCCAAAATTTTTCCAAATCAAGAGTATACCCTTTAGTGTGATATGAAAATTTCATCTTATCCAACCCTAAACCAAACCCCAATTTTAACTTGAACGTAAGTGTGTCCTGAACTCTAACCCTAACCCTAACCCTAACCCTATGGGCCCATTCACTCTAATGATTCTCATAGACTATAATGGAGAATGGAAAAACATCCAAAATTTTTCCAAATGAAGAGTATACCCTTTAGTGTGATATGAAAATTTCATCTTATCCAACCCTAAACCAAACCCCAATTTTAACTTGAACGTAAGTGTGTCCTGAACTCTAACCCTAACCCTAACCCTATGGGCCCATTCACTCTAATGATTCTCATAGACTATAATGGAGAATGGAAAAACATCCAAAATTTTTCCAAATCAAGAGTATACCTTTCAATGTGATATGAGAATTTCATCTTCTCCAACCCTAAACCAAACCCCAATTTTAACTTGAACATAAGTGTGTCCTGAACTCTAACCCTAACCCTAACCCTAACCCTATGGGCCCATTCACTCTAAAGATTCTCATAGACTATAATGGAGAATGGAAAAACATCCAAAATTTTTCCAAATCAAGAGTATACCTTTCAATGTGATATGAAAATTTCATCTTATCCAACCCTAAACCAAACCCCAATTTTAACTTGAACATAAGTGTGTCCTGAACTCTAACCCTAACCCTAACCCTATGGGCCCATTCACTCTAATGATTCTCATAGACTATAATGGAGAATGGAAAAACATCCAAAATTTTTCCAAATCAAGAGTATACCCTTTAGTGTGATATGAAAATTTCATCTTATCCAACCCTAAACCAAACCCCAATTTTAACTTGAACGTAAGTGTGTCCTGAACTCTAACCCTAACCCTAACCCTAACCCTATGGGCCCATTCACTCTAATGATTCTCATAGACTATAATTGAGAATGGAAAAACATCCAAAATTTTTCCAAATCAAGAGTATACCCTTTAGTGTGATATGAAAATTTCATCTTATCCAACCCTAAACCAAACCCCAATTTTAACTTGAACGTAAGTGAGTCCTGAACTCTAACCCTAACCCTAACCCTATGGGCCCATTCACTCTAATGATTCTCATAGACTATAATGGAGAATGGAAAAACATCCAAAATTTTTCCAAATCAAGAGTATACCTTTCAATGTGATATGAGAATTTCATCTTATCCAACCCTAAACCAAACCCCAATTTTAACTTGAACATAAGTGTGTCCTGAACTCTAACCCTAACCCTAACCCTAACCCTATGGGCCCATTCACTCTAATGATTCTCATAGACTATAATGGAAAATGGAAAAACATCCAAAATTTTTCCAAATCAAGAGTATACCTTTCAATGTGATATGAAAATTTCATCTTATCCAACCCTAAACCAAACCCCAATTTTAACTTGAACATAAGTGTGTCGTGAACTCTAACCCTAACCCTAACCCTATGGGCCCATTCACTCTAATGATTCTCATAGACTATAATGGAGAATGGAAAAACATCCAAAATTTTTCCAAATCAAGAGTATACCCTTCAGTGTGATATGAGAATTTCATCTTATCCAACCCTAAACCAAACCCCAATTTTAACTTGAACATAAGTGTGTCCTGAACTCTAACCCTAACCCTAACCCTAACCCTATGGGCCCATTCACTCTAATGATTCTCATAGACTATAATGGAGAATGGAAAAACATCCAAAATTTTTCCAAATCAAGAGTATACCTTTCAATCTGATATGAAAATTTCATCTTATCCAACCCTAAACCAAACCCCAATTTTAACTTGAACATAAGTGTGTCCTGAACTCTAACCCTAACCCTAACCCTATGGGCCCATTCACTCTAATGATTCTCATAGACTATAATGGAGAATGGAAAAACATCCAAAATTTTTCCAAATCAAGAGTATACCCTTCAGTGTGATATGAGAATTTCATCTTATCCAACCCTAAACCAAACCCCAATTTTAACTTGAACGTAAGTGTGTCCTGAACTCTAACCCTAACCCTAACCCTATGGGCCCATTCACTCTAATGATTCTCATAGATTATAATGGAGAATGGAAAAACATCCAAAATTTTTCCAAATCAAGAGTATACCCTTCAGTGTGATATGAGAATTTCATCTTATCCAACCCTAAACCAAACCCCAATTTTAACTTGAACATAAGTGTGTCCTGAACTCTAACCCTAACCCTAACCCTAACCCTATGGGCCCATTCACTCTAATGATTCTCATAGACTATAATGGAGAATGGAAAAACATCCAAAATTTTTCCAAATCAAGAGTATAACTTTCAATGTGATATGAAAATTTCATCTTATCCAACCCTAAACCAAACCCCAATTTTAACTTGAACATAAGTGTGTCCTGAACTCTAACCCTAACCCTAACCCTATGGGCCCATTCACTCTAATGATTCTCATAGACTATAATGAAGAATGGAAAAACATCCAAAATTTTTCCAAATCAAGAGTATACCCTTCAGTGTGATATGAGAATTTCATCTTATCCAACCCTAAACCAAACCCCAATTTTAACTTGAACATAAGTGTGTCCTGAACTCTAACCCTAACCCTAACCCTAACCCTATGGGCCCATTCACTCTAATGATTCTCATAGACTATAATGGAGAATGGAAAAACATCCAAAATTTTTCCAAATCAAGAGTATACCTTTCAATCTGATATGAAAATTTCATCTTATCCAACCCTAAACCAAACCCCAATTTTAACTTGAACATAAGTGTGTCCTGAACTCTAACCCTAACCCTAACCCTATGGGCCCATTCACTCTAATGATTCTCATAGACTATAATGGAGAATGGAAAAACATCCAAAATTTTTCCAAATCAAGAGTATACCCTTCAGTGTGATATGAGAATTTCATCTTATCCAACCCTAAACCAAACCCCAATTTTAACTTGAACGTAAGTGTGTCCTGAACTCTAACCCTAACCCTAACCCTATGGGCCCATTCACTCTAATGATTCTCATAGATTATAATGGAGAATGGAAAAACATCCAAAATTTTTCCAAATCAAGAGTATACCCTTCAGTGTGATATGAGAATTTCATCTTATCCAACCCTAAACCAAACCCCAATTTTAACTTGAACATAAGTGTGTCCTGAACTCTAACCCTAACCCTAACCCTATGGGCCCATTCACTCTAATGATTCTCATAGACTATAATGGAGAATGGAAAAACATCCAAAATTTTTCCAAATCAAGAGTATAACTTTCAATGTGATATGAAAATTTCATCTTATCCAACCCTAAACCAAACCCCAATTTTAACTTGAACATAAGTGTGTCCTGAACTCTAACCCTAACCCTAACCCTAACCCTATGGGCCCATTCACTCTAATGATTCTCATAGACTATAATGGAGAATGGAAAAACATCCAAAATTTTTCCAAATCAAGAGCATACCCTTCAGTGTGATATGAGAATTTCATCTTATCCAACCCTAAACCAAACCCCAATTTTAACTTGAACGTAAGTGTGTCCTGAACTCTAACCCTAACCCTAACCCTAACCCTATGGGCCCATTCACTCTAATGATTCTCATAGACTATAATGGAGAATGGAAAAACATCCAAAATTTTTCCAAATCAAGAGTATACCCTTCAGTGTGATATGAGAATTTCATCTTATCTAACCCTAAACCAAACCCCAATTTTAACTTGAACATAAGTGTGTCCTGAACTCCAACCCTAACCCTAACCCTAACCCTATGGGCCCATTCACTCTAATGATTCTCATAGACTATAATGGAGAATGGAAAAACATCCAAAAATTTTCCAAATCAAGAGTATACCCTTTAGTGTGATATGAAAATTTTATCTTATCCAACCCTAAACCAAACCCCAATTTTAACTTGAACGTAAGTGTGTCCTGAACTCTAACCCTAACCCTAACCCTAACCCTATGGGCCCATTCACTCTAATGATTCACATAGACTATAATGGAGAATGGAAAAACATCCAAAATTTTTCCAAATCAAGAGTATACCTTTCAATGTGATATGAAAATTTCATCTTATCCAACCCTAAACCAAACCCCAATTTTAACTTGAACATAAGTGTGTCCTGAACTCTAACCCTAACCCTAACCCTATGGGCCCATTCACTCTAATGATTCTCATAGACTATAATGGAGAATGGAAAAACATCCAAAATTTTTCCAAATCAAGAGTATACCCTTCAGTGTGATATGAGAATTTCATCTTATCCAACCCTAAACCAAACCCCAATTTTAACTTGAACATAAGTGTGTCCTGAACTCTAACCCTAACCCTAACCCTAACCCTAACCCTATGGGCCCATTCACTCTAATGATTCTCATAGACTATAATGGAGAATGGAAAAACAACCAAAATTTTTCCAAATCAAGAGTATACCCTTTAGTGTGATATGAAAATTTCATCTTATCCAACCCTAAACCAAACCCCAATTTTAACTTGAACGTAAGTGTGTCCTGAACTCTAACCCTAACCCTAACCCTAACCCTATGGGCCCATTCACTCTAATGATTCTCATAGACTATAATGGAGAATGGAAAAACATCCAAAATTTTTCCAAATCAAGAGTATGCCCTTCAGTGTGATATGAGAATTTCATCTTATCCAACCCTAAACCAAACCCCAATTTTAACTTGAACATAAGTGTGTCCTGATCTCTAACCCTAACCCTAACCCTAACCCTATGGGCCCATTCACTCTAATGATTCTCATAGACTATAATGGAGAATGGAAAAACATCCAAAATTTTTCCAAATCAAGAGTATACCTTTCAATGTGATATGAAAATTTCATCTTATCCAACCCTAAACCAAACCCCAATTTTAACTTGAACATAAGTGTGTCCTGAACTCTAACCCTAACCCTAACCCTATGGGCCCATTCACTCTAATGATTCTCATAGACTATAATGGAGAATGGAAAAACATCCAAAATTTTTCCAAATCAAGAGTATACCCTTCAGTGTGATATGAGAATTTCATCTTATCCAACCCTAAACCAAACCCCAATTTTAACTTGAACATAAGTGTGCCCTGATCTCTAACCCTAACCCTAACCCTAACCCTATGGGCCCATTCACTCTAATGATTCTCATAGACTATAATGGAGAATGGAAAAACATCCAAAATTTTTCCAAATCAAGAGTATACCTTTCAATATGATATGAAAATTTCATCTTATCCAACCCTAAACCAAACCCCAATTTTAACTTGAACATAAGTGTGTCCTGAACTCTAACCCTAACCCTAACCCTATGGGCCCATTCACTCTAATGATTCTCATAGACTATAATGGAGAATGGAAAAACATCCAAAATTTTTCCAAATCAAGAGTATACCCTTCAGTGTGATATGAGAATTTCATCTTATCCAACCCTAAACCAAACCCCAATTTTAACTTGAACATAAGTGTGTCCTGAACTCTAACCCTAACCCTAACCCTAACCCTATGGGCCCATTCACTCTAATGATTCTCATAGACTATAATGGAGAATGGAAAAACATCCAAAATTTTTCCAAATCAAGAGTATACCTTTCAATGTGATATGAAAATTTCATCTTATCCAACCCTAAACCAAACCCCAATTTTAACTTGAACATAAGTGTGTCCTGAACTCTAACCCTAACCCTAACCCTATGGGCCCATTCACTCTAATGATTCTCATAGACTATAATGGAGAATGGAAAAACATCCAAAATTTTTCCAAATCAAGAGTACACCCTTCAGTGTGATATGAGAATTTCATCTTATCCAACCCTAAACCAAACCCGAATTTTAACTTGAACATAAGTGTGTCCTGAACTCTAACCCTAACCCTAACCCTATGGGCCCATTCACTCTAATGATTCTCATAGACTATAATGGAGAATGGAAAAACATCCAAAATTTTTCCAAATCAAGAGTATACCTTTCAATGTGATATGAAAATTTCATCTTATCCAACCCTAAACCAAACCCCAATTTTAACTTGAACATAAGTGTGTCCTGAACTCTAACCCTAACCCTAACCCTATGGGCCCATTCACTCTAATGATTCTCATAGACTATAATGGAGAATGGAAAAACATCCAAAATTTTTCCAAATCAAGAGTATACCCTTCAGTGTGATATGAGAATTTCATCTTATCCAACCCTAAACCATACCCCAATTTTAACTTGAACGTAAGTGTGTCCTGAACTCTAACCCTAACCCTAACCCTAACCCTATGGGCCCATTCACTCTAATGATTCTCATAGACTATAATGGAGAATGGAAAAACATCCAAAATTTTTCCAAACATCCAAAATTTTTCCTTCAGTGTGATATGAGAATTTCATCTTATCTAACCCTAAACCAAACCCCAATTTTAACTTGAACATAAGTGTGTCCTGAACTCTAACCCTAACCCTAACCCTAACCCTAACCCTATGGGCCCATTCACTCTAATGATTCTCATAGACTATAATGGAGAATGGAAAAACATCCAAAAATTTTCCAAATCAAGAGTATACCCTTTAGTGTGATATGAAAATTTCATCTTATCCAACCCTAAACCAAACCCCAATTTTAACTTGAACGTAAGTGTGTCCTGAACTCTAACCCTAACCCTAACCCTAACCCTATGGGCCCATTCACTCTTATGATTCTCATAGACTATAATGGAGAATGGAAAAACATCCAAAATTTTTCCAAATCAAGAGTATACCCTTCAGTGTGATATGAGAATTTCATCTTATCCAACCCTAAACCAAACCCCAATTTTAACTTGAACATAAGTGTGCCCTGATCTCTAACCCTAACCCTAACCCTAACCCTAACCCTATGGGCCCATTCACTCTAATGATTCTCATAGACTATAATGGAGAATGGAAAAACAACCAAAATTTTTCCAAATCAAGAGTATACCCTTTAGTGTGATATGAAAATTTCATCTTATCCAACCCTAAACCAAACCCCAATTTTAACTTGAACGTAAGTGTGTCCTGAACTCTAACCCTAACCCTAACCCTAACCCTATGGGCCCATTCACTCTAATGATTCTCATAGACTATAATGGAGAATGGAAAAACATCCAAAATTTTTCCAAATCAAGAGTATACCCTTCAGTGTGATATGAGAATTTCATCTTATCCAACCCTAAACCAAACCCCAATTTTAACTTGAACATAAGTGTGTCCTGATCTCTAACCCTAACCCTAACCCTAACCCTATGGGCCCATTCACTCTAATGATTCTCATAGACTATAATGGAGAATGGAAAAACATCCAAAATTTTTCCAAATCAAGAGTATACCTTTCAATGTGATATGAAAATTTCATCTTATCCAACCCTAAACCAAACCCCAATTTTAACTTGAACATAAGTGTGTCCTGAACTCTAACCCTAACCCTAACCCTATGGGCCCATTCACTCTAATGATTCTCATAGACTATAATGGAGAATGGAAAAACATCCAAAATTTTTCCAAATCAAGAGTATACCTTTCAATATGATATGAAAATTTCATCTTATCCAACCCTAAACCAAACCCCAATTTTAACTTGAACATAAGTGTGTCCTGAACTCTAACCCTAACCCTAACCCTAACCCTATGGGCCCATTCACTCTAATGATTCTCATAGACTATAATGGAGAATGGAAAAACATCCAAAATTTTTCCAAATCAAGAGTATACCTTTCAATGTGATATGAAAATTTCATCTTATCCAACCCTAAACCAAACCCCAATTTTAACTTGAACATAAGTGTGTCCTGAACTCTAACCCTAACCCTAACCCTATGGGCCCATTCACTCTAATGATTCTCATAGACTATAATGGAGAATGGAAAAACATCCAAAATTTTTCCAAATCAAGAGTACACCCTTCAGTGTGATATGAGAATTTCATCTTATCCAACCCTAAACCAAACCCGAATTTTAACTTGAACATAAGTGTGTCCTGAACTCTAACCCTAACCCTAACCCTAAAACTAACCCTATGGGCCCATTCACTCTAATGATTCTCATAGACTATAATGAAGAATGGAAAAACATCCAAAATTTTTCCAAATCAAGAGTATACCCTTTAGTGTGATATGAAAATTTCATCTTATCCAACCCTAAACCAAACCCCAATTTTATCTTGAACGTAAGTGTGTCCTGAACTCTAACCCTAACCCTAACCCTAACCCTATGGGCCATTCACTCTAATGATTCTCATAGACTATAATGGAGAATGGAAAAACATCCAAAATTTTTCCAAATCAAGAGTATACCCTTTAGTGTGATATGAAAATTTCATCTTATCCAACCCTAAACCAAACCCCAATTTTAACTTGAACGTAAGTGTGTCCTGAACTCTAACCCTAAACCTAACCCTATGGGCCCATTCACTCTAATGATTCTCATAGATTATAATGGAGAATGGAAAAACATCCAAAATTTTTCCAAATCAAGAGTATACCCTTCAGTGTGATATGAGAATTTCATCTTATCCAACCCTAAACCAAACCCCAATTTTAACTTGAACATAAGTGTGTCCTGAACTCTAACCCTAACCCTAACCCTATGGGCCCATTCACTCTAATGATTCTCATAGACTATAATGGAGAATGGAAAAACATCCAAAATTTTTCCAAATCAAGAGTATACCTTTCAATGTGATATGAAAATTTCATCTTATCCAACCCTAAACCAAACCCCAATTTTAACTTGAACATAAGTGTGTCCTGAACTCTAACCCTAACCCTAACCCTATGGGCCCATTCACTCTAATGATTCTCATAGACTATAATGGAGAATGGAAAAACATCCAAAATTTTTCCAAATCAAGAGTATACCCTTCAGTGTGATATGAGAATTTCATCTTATCCAACCCTAAACCATACCCCAATTTTAACTTGAACGTAAGTGTGTCCTGAACTCTAACCCTAACCCTAACCCTAACCCTATGGGCCCATTCACTCTAATGATTCTCATAGACTATAATGGAGAATGGAAAAACATCCAAAATTTTTCCAAACATCCAAAATTTTTCCTTCAGTGTGATATGAGAATTTCATCTTATCTAACCCTAAACCAAACCCCAATTTTAACTTGAACATAAGTGTGTCCTGAACTCTAACCCTAACCCTAACCCTAACCCTAACCCTATGGGCCCATTCACTCTAATGATTCTCATAGACTATAATGGAGAATGGAAAAACATCCAAAAATTTTCCAAATCAAGAGTATACCCTTTAGTGTGATATGAAAATTTCATCTTATCCAACCCTAAACCAAACCCCAATTTTAACTTGAACGTAAGTGTGTCCTGAACTCTAACCCTAACCCTAACCCTAACCCTATGGGCCCATTCACTCTTATGATTCTCATAGACTATAATGGAGAATGGAAAAACATCCAAAATTTTTCCAAATCAAGAGTATACCCTTCAGTGTGATATGAGAATTTCATCTTATCCAACCCTAAACCAAACCCCAATTTTAACTTGAACATAAGTGTGCCCTGATCTCTAACCCTAACCCTAACCCTAACCCTATGGGCCCATTCACTCTAATGATTCTCATAGACTATAATGGAGAATGGAAAAACATCCAAAATTTTTCCAAATCAAGAGTATACCTTTCAATATGATATGAAAATTTCATCTTATCCAACCCTAAACCAAACCCCAATTTTAACTTGAACATAAGTGTGTCCTGAACTCTAACCCTAACCCTAACCCTATGGGCCCATTCACTCTAATGATTCTCATAGACTATAATGGAGAATGGAAAAACATCCAAAATTTTTCCAAATCAAGAGTATACCCTTCAGTGTGATATGAGAATTTCATCTTATCCAACCCTAAACCAAACCCCAATTTTAACTTGAACATAAGTGTGTC
This sequence comes from Heteronotia binoei, assembly GCF_032191835.1. Taxonomy (NCBI): domain Eukaryota; kingdom Metazoa; phylum Chordata; class Lepidosauria; order Squamata; family Gekkonidae; genus Heteronotia; species Heteronotia binoei. The sequence continues at coordinate 64,503,505 of NC_083238.1, read as the reverse complement.
CTGAACTCTAACCCTAACCCTAACCCTAACCCTATGGGCCCATTCACTCTAATGATTCTCATAGACTATAATGGAGAATGGAAAAACATCCAAAATTTTTCCAAATCAAGAGTATACCTTTCAATGTGATATGAAAATTTCATCTTATCCAACCCTAAACCAAACCCCAATTTTAACTTGAACATAAGTGTGTCCTGAACTCTAACCCTAACCCTAACCCTATGGGCCCATTCACTCTAATGATTCTCATAGACTATAATGGAGAATGGAAAAACATCCAAAATTTTTCCAAATCAAGAGTACACCCTTCAGTGTGATATGAGAATTTCATCTTATCCAACCCTAAACCAAACCCGAATTTTAACTTGAACATAAGTGTGTCCTGAACTCTAACCCTAACCCTAACCCTAAAACTAACCCTATGGGCCCATTCACTCTAATGATTCTCATAGACTATAATGGAGAATGGAAAAACATCCAAAATTTTTCCAAATCAAGAGTATACCCTTTAGTGTGATATGAAAATTTCATCTTATCCAACCCTAAACCAAACCCCAATTTTATCTTGAACGTAAGTGTATCCTGAACTCTAACCCTAACCCTAACCGTAACCCTATGGGCCATTCACTCTAATGATTCTCATAGACTATAATGGAGAATGGAAAAACATCCAAAATTTTTCCAAATCAAGAGTATACCCTTCAGTGTGATATGAGAATTTCATATTATCCAACCCTAAACCAAACCCCAATTTTAACTTGAACATAAGTGTGTCCTGATCTCTAACCCTAACCCTAACCCTATGGGCCCATTCACTCTAATGATTCTCATAGACTATAATGGAGAATGGAAAAACATCCAAAATTTTTCCAAATCAAGAGTATACCCTTCAGTGTGATATGAGAATTTCATCTTATCCAACCCTAAACCAAACCCCAATTTTAACTTGAACATAAGTGTGTCCTGAACTCTAACCCTAACCCTAACCCTATGGGCCCATTCACTCTAATGATTCTCATAGACTATAATGGAGAATGGAAAAACATCCAAAATTTTTCCAAATCAAGAGTATACAATTCAGTGTGATATGAGAATTTCATCTTATCCAACCCTAAACCATACCCCAATTTTAACTTGAACGTAAGTGTGTCCTGAACTCTAACCCTAACCCTAACCCTAACCCTATGGGCCCATTCACTCTAATGATTCTCATAGACTATAATGGAGAATGGAAAAACATCCAAAATTTTTCCAAATCAAGAGTATACCTTTCAATATGATATGAAAATTTCATCTTATCCAACCCTAAACCAAACCCCAATTTTAACTTGAACATAAGTGTGTCCTGAACTCTAACCCTAACCCTAACCCTATGGGCCCATTCACTCTAATGATTCTCATAGACTATAATGGAGAATGGAAAAACATCCAAAATTTTTCCAAATCAAGAGTATACCCTTCAGTGTGATATGAGAATTTCATCTTATCCAACCCTAAACCAAACCCCAATTTTAACTTGAACATAAGTGTGTCCTGAACTCTAACCCTAACCCTAACCCTAACCCTATGGGCCCATTCACTCTAATGATTCTCATAGACTATAATGGAGAATGGAAAAACATCCAAAATTTTTCCAAATCAAGAGTATACCTTTCAATGTGATATGAAAATTTCATCTTATCCAACCCTAAACCAAACCCCAATTTTAACTTGAACATAAGTGTGTCCTGAACTCTAACCCTAACCCTAACCCTATGGGCCCATTCACTCTAATGATTCTCATAGACTATAATGGAGAATGGAAAAACATCCAAAATTTTTCCAAATCAAGAGTGCACCCTTCAGTGTGATATGAGAATTTCATCTTATCCAACCCTAAACCAAACCCCAATTTTAACTTGAACATAAGTGTGTCCTGAACTCTAACCCTAACCCTAACCCTATGGGCCCATTCACTCTAATGATTCTCATAGACTATAATGGAGAATGGAAAAACATCCAAAATTTTTCCAAATCAAGAGTATACCCTTCAGTGTGATATGAGAATTTCATCTTATCCAACCCTAAACCATACCCCAATTTTAACTTGAACGTAAGTGTGTCCTGAACTCTAACACTAACCCTAACCCTAACCCTATGGGCCCATTCACTCTAATGATTCTCATAGACTATAATGGAGAATGGAAAAACATCCAAAATTTTTCCAAACATCCAAAATTTTTCCTTCAGTGTGATATGAGAATTTCATCTTATCTAACCCTAAACCAAACCCCAATTTTAACTTGAACATAAGTGTGTCCTGAACTCTAACCCTAACCCTAACCCTAACCCTAACCCTATGGGCCCATTCACTCTAATGATTCTCATAGACTATAATGGAGAATGGAAAAACATCCAAAAATTTTCCAAATCAAGAGTATACCCTTTAGTGTGATATGAAAATTTCATCTTATCCAACCCTAAACCAAACCCCAATTTTAACTTGAACGTAAGTGTGTCCTGAACTCTAACCCTAACCCTAACCCTAACCCTATGGGCCCATTCACTCTTATGATTCTCATAGACTATAATGGAGAATGGAAAAACATCCAAAATTTTTCCAAATCAAGAGTATACCCTTCAGTGTGATATGAGAATTTCATCTTATCCAACCCTAAACCAAACCCCAATTTTAACTTGAACATAAGTGTGCCCTGATCTCTAACCCTAACCCTAACCCTAACCCTATGGGCCCATTCACTCTAATGATTCTCATAGACTATAATGGAGAATGGAAAAACATCCAAAATTTTTCCAAATCAAGAGTATACCTTTCAATATGATATGAAAATTTCATCTTATCCAACCCTAAACCAAACCCCAATTTTAACTTGAACATAAGTGTGTCCTGAACTCTAACCCTAACCCTAACCCTATGGGCCCATTCACTCTAATGATTCTCATAGACTATAATGGAGAATGGAAAAACATCCAAAATTTTTCCAAATCAAGAGTATACCCTTCAGTGTGATATGAGAATTTCATCTTATCCAACCCTAAACCAAACCCCAATTTTAACTTGAACATAAGTGTGTCCTGAACTCTAACCCTAACCCTAACCCTAACCCTATGGGCCCATTCACTCTAATGATTCTCATAGACTATAATGGAGAATGGAAAAACATCCAAAATTTTTCCAAATCAAGAGTATACCTTTCAATGTGATATGAAAATTTCATCTTATCCAACCCTAAACCAAACCCCAATTTTAACTTGAACATAAGTGTGTCCTGAACTCTAACCCTAACCCTAACCCTATGGGCCCATTCACTCTAATGATTCTCATAGACTATAATGGAGAATGGAAAAACATCCAAAATTTTTCCAAATCAAGAGTACACCCTTCAGTGTGATATGAGAATTTCATCTTATCCAACCCTAAACCAAACCCGAATTTTAACTTGAACATAAGTGTGTCCTGAACTCTAACCCTAACCCTAACCCTAAAACTAACCCTATGGGCCCATTCACTCTAATGATTCTCATAGACTATAATGGAGAATGGAAAAACATCCAAAATTTTTCCAAATCAAGAGTATACCCTTTAGTGTGATATGAAAATTTCATCTTATCCAACCCTAAACCAAACCCCAATTTTATCTTGAACGTAAGTGTGTCCTGAACTCTAACCCTAACCCTAACCCTAACCCTATGGGCCATTCACTCTAATGATTCTCATAGACTATAATGGAGAATGGAAAAACATCCAAAATTTTTCCAAATCAAGAGTATACCCTTCAGTGTGATATGAGAATTTCATCTTATCCAACCCTAAACCAAACCCCAATTTTAACTTGAACATAAGTGTGTCCTGATCTCTAACCCTAACCCTAACCCTATGGGCCCATTCACTCTAATGATTCTCATAGACTATAATGGAGAATGGAAAAACATCCAAAATTTTTCCAAATCAAGAGTATACCCTTCAGTGTGATATGAGAATTTCATCTTATCCAACCCTAAACCAAACCCCAATTTTAACTTGAACATAAGTGTGTCCTGAACTCTAACCCTAACCCTAACCCTATGGGCCCATTCACTCTAATGATTCTCATAGACTATAATGGAGAATGGAAAAACATCCAAAATTTTTCCAAATCAAGAGTATACCCTTCAGTGTGATATGAGAATTTCATCTTATCCAACCCTAAACCATACCCCAATTTTAACTTGAACGTAAGTGTGTCCTGAACTCTAACCCTAACCCTAACCCTAACCCTATGGGCCCATTCACTCTAATGATTCTCATAGACTATAATGGAGAATGGAAAAACATCCAAAATTTTTCCAAATCAAGAGTATACCTTTCAATATGATATGAAAATTTCATCTTATCCAACCCTAAACCAAACCCCAATTTTAACTTGAACATAAGTGTGTCCTGAACTCTAACCCTAACCCTAACCCTATGGGCCCATTCACTCTAATGATTCTCATAGACTATAATGGAGAATGGAAAAACATCCAAAATTTTTCCAAATCAAGAGTATACCCTTCAGTGTGATATGAGAATTTCATCTTATCCAACCCTAAACCAAACCCCAATTTTAACTTGAACATAAGTGTGTCCTGAACTCTAACCCTAACCCTAACCCTAACCCTATGGGCCCATTCACTCTAATGATTCTCATAGACTATAATGGAGAATGGAAAAACATCCAAAATTTTTCCAAATCAAGAGTATACCTTTCAATGTGATATGAAAATTTCATCTTATCCAACCCTAAACCAAACCCCAATTTTAACTTGAACATAAGTGTGTCCTGAACTCTAACCCTAACCCTAACCCTATGGGCCCATTCACTCTAATGATTCTCATAGACTATAATGGAGAATGGAAAAACATCCAAAATTTTTCCAAATCAAGAGTGCACCCTTCAGTGTGATATGAGAATTTCATCTTATCCAACCCTAAACCAAACCCGAATTTTAACTTGAACATAAGTGTGTCCTGAACTCTAACCCTAACCCTAAAACTAACCCTATGGGCCCATTCACTCTAATGATTCTCATAGACTATAATGGAGAATGGAAAAACATCCAAAATTTTTCCAAATCAAGAGTATACCCTTTAGTGTGATATGAAAATTTCATCTTATCCAACCCTAAACCAAACCCCAATTTTATCTTGAACGTAAGTGTGTCCTGAACTCTAACCCTAACCCTAACCCTAACCCTATGGGCCATTCACTCTAATGATTCTCATAGACTATAATGGAGAATGGAAAAACATCCAAAATTTTTCCAAATCAAGAGTATACCCTTCAGTGTGATATGAGAATTTCATCTTATCCAACCCTAAACCAAACCCCAATTTTAACTTGAACATAAGTGTGTCCTGATCTCTAACCCTAACCCTAACCCTATGGGCCCATTCACTCTAATGATTCTCATAGACTATAATGGAGAATGGAAAAACATCCAAAATTTTTCCAAATCAAGAGTATACCTTTCAATGTGATATGAAAATTTCATCTTATCCAACCCTAAACCAAACCCCAATTTTAACTTGAACATAAGTGTGTCCTGAACTCTAACCCTAACCCTAACCCTATGGGCCCATTCACTCTAATGATTCTCATAGACTATAATGGAGAATGGAAAAACATCCAAAATTTTTCCAAATCAAGAGTATACCCTTTAGTGTGATATGAAAATTTCATCTTATCCAACCCTAAACCAAACCCCAATTTTAACTTGAACGTAAGTGTGTCCTGAACTCTAACCCTAACCCTAACCCTATGGGCCCATTCACTCTCATGATTCTCATAGATTATAATGGAGAATGGAAAAACATCCAAAATTTTTCCAAATCAAGAGTATACCCTTCAGTGTGATATGAAAATTTCATCTTATCCAACCCTAAACCAAACCCCAATTTTAACTTGAACATAAGTGTGTCCTGAACTCTAACCCTAACCCTAACCCTATGGGCCCATTCACTCTAATGATTCTCATAGACTATAATGGAGAATGGAAAAACATCCAAAATTTTTCCAAATCAAGAGTATACCCTTCAGTGTGATATGAGAATTTCATCTTATCCAACCCTAAACCATACCCCAATTTTAACTTGAACGTAAGTGTGTCCTGAACTCTAACCCTAACCCTAACCCTAACCCTATGGGCCCATTCACTCTAATGATTCTCATAGACTATAATGGAGAATGGAAAAACATCCAAAATTTTTCCAAACATCCAAAATTTTTCCTTCAGTGTGATATGAGAATTTCATCTTATCTAACCCTAAACCAAACCCCAATTTTAACTTGAACATAAGTGTGTCCTGAACTCTAACCCTAACCCTAACCCTAACCCTATGGGCCCATTCACTCTAATGATTCTCATAGACTATAATGGAGAATGGAAAAACATCCAAAAATTTTCCAAATCAAGAGTATACCCTTTAGTGTGATATGAAAATTTCATCTTATCCAACCCTAAACCAAACCCCAATTTTAACTTGAACGTAAGTGTGTCCTGAACTCTAACCCTAACCCTAACCCTAACCCTATGGGCCCATTCACTCTTATGATTCTCATAGACTATAATGGAGAATGGAAAAACATCCAAAATTTTTCCAAATCAAGAGTATACCCTTCAGTGTGATATGAGAATTTCATCTTATCCAACCCTAAACCAAACCCCAATTTTAACTTGAACATAAGTGTGCCCTGATCTCTAACCCTAACCCTAACCCTAACCCTATGGGCCCATTCACTCTAATGATTCTCATAGACTATAATGGAGAATGGAAAAACATCCAAAATTTTTCCAAATCAAGAGTATACCTTTCAATATGATATGAAAATTTCATCTTATCCAACCCTAAACCAAACCCCAATTTTAACTTGAACATAAGTGTGTCCTGAACTCTAACCCTAACCCTAACCCTATGGGCCCATTCACTCTAATGATTCTCATAGACTATAATGGAGAATGGAAAAACATCCAAAATTTTTCCAAATCAAGAGTATACCCTTCAGTGTGATATGAGAATTTCATCTTATCCAACCCTAAACCAAACCCCAATTTTAACTTGAACATAAGTGTGTCCTGAACTCTAACCCTAACCCTAACCCTAACCCTATGGGCCCATTCACTCTAATGATTCTCATAGACTATAATGGAGAATGGAAAAACATCCAAAATTTTTCCAAATCAAGAGTATACCTTTCAATGTGATATGAAAATTTCATCTTATCCAACCCTAAACCAAACCCCAATTTTAACTTGAACATAAGTGTGTCCTGAACTCTAACCCTAACCCTAACCCTATGGGCCCATTCACTCTAATGATTCTCATAGACTATAATGGAGAATGGAAAAACATCCAAAATTTTTCCAAATCAAGAGTGCACCCTTCAGTGTGATATGAGAATTTCATCTTATCCAACCCTAAACCAAACCCGAATTTTAACTTGAACATAAGTGTGTCCTGAACTCTAACCCTAACCCTAACCCTAAAACTAACCCTATGGGCCCATTCACTCTAATGATTCTCATAGACTATAATGGAGAATGGAAAAACATCCAAAATTTTTCCAAATCAAGAGTATACCCTTTAGTGTGATATGAAAATTTCATCTTATCCAACCCTAAACCAAACCCCAATTTTATCTTGAACGTAAGTGTGTCCTGAACTCTAACCCTAACCCTAACCCTAACCCTATGGGCCATTCACTCTAATGATTCTCATAGACTATAATGGAGAATGGAAAAACATCCAAAATTTTTCCAAATCAAGAGTATACCCTTCAGTGTGATATGAGAATTTCATCTTATCCAACCCTAAACCAAACCCCAATTTTAACTTGAACATAAGTGTGTCCTGATCTCTAACCCTAACCCTAACCCTATGGGCCCATTCACTCTAATGATTCTCATAGACTATAATGGAGAATGGAAAAACATCCAAAAATTTTCCAAATCAAGAGTATACCTTTCAATGTGATATGAAAATTTCATCTTATCCAACCCTAAACCAAACCCCAATTTTAACTTGAACATAAGTGTGTCCTGAACTCTAACCCTAACCCTAACCCTATGGGCCCATTCACTCTAATGATTCTCATAGACTATAATGGAGAATGGAAAAACATCCAAAATTTTTCCAAATCAAGAGTATACCCTTTAGTGTGATATGAAAATTTCATCTTATCCAACCCTAAACCAAACCCCAATTTTAACTTGAACGTAAGTGTGTCCTGAACTCTAACCCTAACCCTAACCCAATGGGCCCATTCACTCTAATGATTCTCATAGATTATAATGGAGAATGGAAAAACATCCAAAATTTTTCCAAATCAAGAGTATACCCTTCAGTGTGATATGAGAATTTCATCTTATCCAACCCTAAACCAAACCCCAATTTTAACTTGAACATAAGTGTGTCCTGAACTCTAACCCTAACCCTAACCCTATGGGCCCATTCACTCTAATGATTCTCATAGACTATAATGGAGAATGGAAAAACATCCAAAATTTTTCCAAATCAAGAGTATACCTTTCAATGTGATATGAAAATTTCATCTTATCCAACCCTAAACCAAACCCCAATTTTAACTTGAACATAAGTGTGTCCTGAACTCTAACCCTAACCCTAACCCTATGGGCCCATTCACTCTAATGATTCTCATAGACTATAATGGAGAATGGAAAAACATCCAAAATTTTTCCAAATCAAGAGTATACCCTTCAGTGTGATATGAGAATTTCATCTTATCCAACCCTAAACTATACCCCAATTTTAACTTGGACGTAAGTGTGTCCTGAACTCTAACCCTAACCCTAACCCTAACCCTATGGGCCCATTCACTCTAATGATTCTCATAGACTATAATGGAGAATGGAAAAACATCCAAAATTTTTCCAAACATCCAAAATTTTTCCTTCAGTGTGATATGAGAATTTCATCTTATCTAACCCTAAACCAAACCCCAATTTTAACTTGAACATAAGTGTGTCCTGAACTCTAACCCTAACCCTAACCCTAACCCTAACCCTATGGGCCCATTCACTCTAATGATTCTCATAGACTATAATGGAGAATGGAAAAACATCCAAAAATTTTCCAAATCAAGAGTATACCCTTTAGTGTGATATGAAAATTTCATCTTATCCAACCCTAAACCAAACCCCAATTTTAACTTGAACGTAAGTGTGTCCTGAACTCTAACCCTAACCCTAACCCTAACCCTATGGGCCCATTCACTCTTATGATTCTCATAGACTATAATGGAGAATGGAAAAACATCCAAAATTTTTCCAAATCAAGAGTATACCTTTCAATGTGATATGAAAATTTCATCTTATCCAACCCTAAACCAAACCCCAATTTTAACTTGAACATAAGTGTGTCCTGAACTCTAACCCTAACCCTAACCCTATGGGCCCATTCACTCTAATGATTCTCATAGACTATAATGGAGAATGGAAAAACATCCAAAATTTTTCCAAATCAAGAGTATACCCTTCAGTGTGATATGAGAATTTCATCTTATCCAACCCTAAACCAAACCCCAATTTTAACTTGAACATAAGTGTGCCCTGATCTCTAACCCTAACCCTAACCCTAACCCTATGGGCCCATTCACTCTAATGATTCTCATAGACTATAATGGAGAATGGAAAAACATCCAAAATTTTTCCAAATCAAGAGTATACCTTTCAATATGATATGAAAATTTCATCTTATCCAACCCTAAACCAAACCCCAATTTTAACTTGAACATAAGTGTGTCCTGAACTCTAACCCTAACCCTAACCCTATGGGCCCATTCACTCTAATGATTCTCATAGACTATAATGGAGAATGGAAAAACATCCAAAATTTTTCCAAATCAAGAGTATACCCTTCAGTGTGATATGAGAATTTCATCTTATCCAACCCTAAACCAAACCCCAATTTTAACTTGAACATAAGTGTGTCCTGAACTCTAACCCTAACCCTAACCCTAACCCTATGGGCCCATTCACTCTAATGATTCTCATAGACTATAATGGAGAATGGAAAAACATCCAAAATTTTTCCAAATCAAGAGTATACCTTTCAATGTGATATGAAAATTTCATCTTATCCAACCCTAAACCAAACCCCAATTTTAACTTGAACATAAGTGTGTCCTGAACTCTAACCCTAACCCTAACCCTATGGGCCCATTCACTCTAATGATTCTCATAGACTATAATGGAGAATGGAAAAACATCCAAAATTTTTCCAAATCAAGAGTACACCCTTCAGTGTGATATGAGAATTTCATCTTATCCAACCCTAAACCAAACCCGAATTTTAACTTGAACATAAGTGTGTCCTGAACTCTAACCCTAACCCTAACCCTAAAACTAACCCTATGGGCCCATTCACTCTAATGATTCTCATAGACTATAATGGAGAATGGAAAAACATCCAAAATTTTTCCAAATCAAGAGTATACCCTTTAGTGTGATATGAAAATTTCATCTTATCCAACCCTAAACCAAACCCCAATTTTATCTTGAACGTAAGTGTGTCCTGAACTCTAACCCTAACCCTAACCCTAACCCTATGGGCCATTCACTCTAATGATTCTCATAGACTATAATGGAGAATGGAAAAACATCCAAAATTTTTCCAAATCAAGAGTATACCCTTCAGTGTGATATGAGAATTTCATCTTATCCAACCCTAAACCAAACCCCAATTTTAACTTGAACATAAGTGTGTCCTGATCTCTAACCCTAACCCTAACCCTATGGGCCCATTCACTCTAATGATTCTCATAGACTATAATGGAGAATGGAAAAACATCCAAAAATTTTCCAAATCAAGAGTATACCTTTCAATGTGATATGAAAATTTCATCTTATCCAACCCTAAACCAAACCCCAATTTTAACTTGAACATAAGTGTGTCCTGAACTCTAACCCTAACCCTAACCCTATGGGCCCATTCACTCTAATGATTCTCATAGACTATAATGGAGAATGGAAAAACATCCAAAATTTTTCCAAATCAAGAGTGCACGCTTCAGTGTGATATGAGAATTTCATCTTATCCAACCCTAAACCAAACCCGAATTTTAACTTGAACATAAGTGTGTCCTGAACTCTAACCCTAACCCTAACCCTAAAACTAACCCTATGGGCCCATTCACTCTAATGATTCTCATAGACTATAATGGAGAATGGAAAAACATCCAAAATTTTTCCAAATCAAGAGTATACCCTTTAGTGTGATATGAAAATTTCATCTTATCCAACCCTAAACCAAACCCCAATTTTATCTTGAACGTAAGTGTGTCCTGAACTCTAACCCTAACCCTAACCCTAACCCTATGGGCCATTCACTCTAATGATTCTCATAGACTATAATGGAGAATGGAAAAACATCCAAAATTTTTCCAAATCAAGAGTATACCCTTCAGTGTGATATGAGAATTTCATCTTATCCAACCCTAAACCAAACCCCAATTTTAACTTGAACATAAGTGTGTCCTGATCTCTAACCCTAACCCTAACCCTATGGGCCCATTCACTCTAATGATTCTCATAGACTATAATGGAGAATGGAAAAACATCCAAAAATTTTCCAAATCAAGAGTATACCTTTCAATGTGATATGAAAATTTCATCTTATCCAACCCTAAACCAAACCCCAATTTTAACTTGAACATAAGTGTGTCCTGAACTCTAACCCTAACCCTAACCCTATGGGCCCATTCACTCTAATGATTCTCATAGACTATAATGGAGAATGGAAAAACATCCAAAATTTTTCCAAATCAAGAGTATACCCTTTAGTGTGATATGAAAATTTCATCTTATCCAACCCTAAACCAAACCCCAATTTTAACTTGAACGTAAGTGTGTCCTGAACTCTAACCCTAACCCTAACCCTATGGGCCCATTCACTCTAATGATTCTCATAGATTATAATGGAGAATGGAAAAACATCCAAAATTTTTCCAAATCAAGAGTATACCCTTCAGTGTGATATGAGAATTTCATCTTATCCAACCCTAAACCAAACCCCAATTTTAACTTGAACATAAGTGTGTCCTGAACTCTAACCCTAACCCTAACCCTATGGGCCCATTCACTCTAATGATTCTCATAGACTATAATGGAGAATGGAAAAACATCCAAAATTTTTCCAAATCAAGAGTATACCTTTCAATGTGATATGAAAATTTCATCTTATCCAACCCTAAACCAAACCCCAATTTTAACTTGAACATAAGTGTGTCCTGAACTCTAACCCTAACCCTAACCCTATGGGCCCATTCACTCTAATGATTCTCATAGACTATAATGGAGAATGGAAAAACATCCAAAATTTTTCCAAATCAAGAGTGCACCCTTCAGTGTGATATGAGAATTTCATCTTATCCAACCCTAAACCAAACCCGAATTTTAACTTGAACATAAGTGTGTCCTGAACTCTAACCCTAACCCTAAAACTAACCCTATGGGCCCATTCACTCTAATGATTCTCATAGACTATAATGGAGAATGGAAAAACATCCAAAATTTTTCCAAATCAAGAGTATACCCTTTAGTGTGATATGAAAATTTCATCTTATCCAACCCTAAACCAAACCCCAATTTTATCTTGAACGTAAGTGTGTCCTGAACTCTAACCCTAACCCTAACCCTAACCCTATGGGCCATTCACTCTAATGATTCTCATAGACTATAATGGAGAATGGAAAAACATCCAAAATTTTTCCAAATCAAGAGTATACCCTTCAGTGTGATATGAGAATTTCATCTTATCCAACCCTAAACCAAACCCCAATTTTAACTTGAACATAAGTGTGTCCTGATCTCTAACCCTAACCCTAACCCTATGGGCCCATTCACTCTAATGATTCTCATAGACTATAATGGAGAATGGAAAAACATCCAAAATTTTTCCAAATCAAGAGTATACCTTTCAATGTGATATGAAAATTTCATCTTATCCAACCCTAAACCAAACCCCAATTTTAACTTGAACATAAGTGTGTCCTGAACTCTAACCCTAACCCTAACCCTATGGGCCCATTCACTCTAATGATTCTCATAGACTATAATGGAGAATGGAAAAACATCCAAAATTTTTCCAAATCAAGAGTATACCCTTTAGTGTGATATGAAAATTTCATCTTATCCAACCCTAAACCAAACCCCAATTTTAACTTGAACGTAAGTGTGTCCTGAACTCTAACCCTAACCCTAACCCTATGGGCCCATTCACTCTCATGATTCTCATAGATTATAATGGAGAATGGAAAAACATCCAAAATTTTTCCAAATCAAGAGTATACCCTTCAGTGTGATATGAAAATTTCATCTTATCCAACCCTAAACCAAACCCCAATTTTAACTTGAACATAAGTGTGTCCTGAACTCTAACCCTAACCCTAACCCTAACCCTATGGGCCCATTCACTCTAATGATTCTCATAGACTATAATGGAGAATGGAAAAACATCCAAAATTTTTCCAAATCAAGAGTATACCCTTCAGTGTGATATGAGAATTTCATCTTATCCAACCCTAAACCATACCCCAATTTTAACTTGAACGTAAGTGTGTCCTGAACTCTAACCCTAACCCTAACCCTAACCCTATGGGCCCATTCACTCTAATGATTCTCATAGACTATAATGGAGAATGGAAAAACATCCAAAATTTTTCCAAACATCCAAAATTTTTCCTTCAGTGTGATATGAGAATTTCATCTTATCTAACCCTAAACCAAACCCCAATTTTAACTTGAACATAAGTGTGTCCTGAACTCTAACCCTAACCCTAACCCTAACCCTATGGGCCCATTCACTCTAATGATTCTCATAGACTATAATGGAGAATGGAAAAACATCCAAAAATTTTCCAAATCAAGAGTATACCCTTTAGTGTGATATGAAAATTTCATCTTATCCAACCCTAAACCAAACCCCAATTTTAACTTGAACGTAAGTGTGTCCTGAACTCTAACCCTAACCCTAACCCTAACCCTATGGGCCCATTCACTCTTATGATTCTCATAGACTATAATGGAGAATGGAAAAACATCCAAAATTTTTCCAAATCAAGAGTATACCCTTCAGTGTGATATGAGAATTTCATCTTATCCAACCCTAAACCAAACCCCAATTTTAACTTGAACATAAGTGTGCCCTGATCTCTAACCCTAACCCTAACCCTAACCCTATGGGCCCATTCACTCTAATGATTCTCATAGACTATAATGGAGAATGGAAAAACATCCAAAATTTTTCCAAATCAAGAGTATACCTTTCAATATGATATGAAAATTTCATCTTATCCAACCCTAAACCAAACCCCAATTTTAACTTGAACATAAGTGTGTCCTGAACTCTAACCCTAACCCTAACCCTATGGGCCCATTCACTCTAATGATTCTCATAGACTATAATGGAGAATGGAAAAACATCCAAAATTTTTCCAAATCAAGAGTATACCCTTCAGTGTGATATGAGAATTTCATCTTATCCAACCCTAAACCAAACCCCAATTTTAACTTGAACATAAGTGTGTCCTGAACTCTAACCCTAACCCTAACCCTAACCCTATGGGCCCATTCACTCTAATGATTCTCATAGACTATAATGGAGAATGGAAAAACATCCAAAATTTTTCCAAATCAAGAGTATACCTTTCAATGTGATATGAAAATTTCATCTTATCCAACCCTAAACCAAACCCCAATTTTAACTTGAACATAAGTGTGTCCTGAACTCTAACCCTAACCCTAACCCTATGGGCCCATTCACTCTAATGATTCTCATAGACTATAATGGAGAATGGAAAAACATCCAAAATTTTTCCAAATCAAGAGTGCACCCTTCAGTGTGATATGAGAATTTCATCTTATCCAACCCTAAACCAAACCCGAATTTTAACTTGAACATAAGTGTGTCCTGAACTCTAACCCTAACCCTAAAACTAACCCTATGGGCCCATTCACTCTAATGATTCTCATAGACTATAATGGAGAATGGAAAAACATCCAAAATTTTTCCAAATCAAGAGTATACCCTTTAGTGTGATATGAAAATTTCATCTTATCCAACCCTAAACCAAACCCCAATTTTATCTTGAACGTAAGTGTGTCCTGAACTCTAACCCTAACCCTAACCCTAACCCTATGGGCCATTCACTCTAATGATTCTCATAGACTATAATGGAGAATGGAAAAACATCCAAAATTTTTCCAAATCAAGAGTATACCCTTCAGTGTGATATGAGAATTTCATCTTATCCAACCCTAAACCAAACCCCAATTTTAACTTGAACATAAGTGTGTCCTGATCTCTAACCCTAACCCTAACCCTATGGGCCCATTCACTCTAATGATTCTCATAGACTATAATGGAGAATGGAAAAACATCCAAAATTTTTCCAAATCAAGAGTATACCTTTCAATGTGATATGAAAATTTCATCTTATCCAACCCTAAACCAAACCCCAATTTTAACTTGAACATAAGTGTGTCCTGAACTCTAACCCTAACCCTAACCCTATGGGCCCATTCACTCTAATGATTCTCATAGACTATAATGGAGAATGGAAAAACATCCAAAATTTTTCCAAATCAAGAGTATACCCTTTAGTGTGATATGAAAATTTCATCTTATCCAACCCTAAACCAAACCCCAATTTTAACTTGAACGTAAGTGTGTCCTGAACTCTAACCCTAACCCTAACCCTAACCCTATGGGCCCATTCACTCTTATGATTCTCATAGACTATAATGGAGAATGGAAAAACATCCAAAATTTTTCCAAATCAAGAGTATACCTTTCAATGTGATATGAAAATTTCATCTTATCCAACCCTAAACCAAACCCCAATTTTAACTTGAACATAAGTGTGTCCTGAACTCTAACCCTAACCCTAACCCTAACCCTATGGGCCCATTCACTCTAATGATTCTCATAGACTATAATGGAGAATGGAAAAACATCCAAAATTTTTCCAAATCAAGAGTATACCTTTCAATGTGATATGAAAATTTCATCTTATCCAACCCTAAACCAAACCCCAATTTTAACTTGAACATAAGTGTGTCCTGAACTCTAACCCTAACCCTAACCCTATGGGCCCATTCACTCTAATGATTCTCATAGACTATAATGGAGAATGGAAAAACATCCAAAATTTTTCCAAATCAAGAGTACACCCTTCAGTGTGATATGAGAATTTCATCTTATCCAACCCTAAACCAAACCCGAATTTTAACTTGAACATAAGTGTGTCCTGAACTCTAACCCTAACCCTAACCCTAAAACTAACCCTATGGGCCCATTCACTCTAATGATTCTCATAGACTATAATGGAGAATGGAAAAACATCCAAAATTTTTCCAAATCAAGAGTATACCCTTTAGTGTGATATGAAAATTTCATCTTATCCAACCCTAAACCAAACCCCAATTTTATCTTGAACGTAAGTGTGTCCTGAACTCTAACCCTAACCCTAACCCTAACCCTATGGGCCATTCACTCTAATGATTCTCATAGACTATAATGGAGAATGGAAAAACATCCAAAATTTTTCCAAATCAAGAGTATACCCTTCAGTGTGATATGAGAATTTCATCTTATCCAACCCTAAACCAAACCCCAATTTTAACTTGAACATAAGTGTGTCCTGATCTCTAACCCTAACCCTAACCCTATGGGCCCATTCACTCTAATGATTCTCATAGACTATAATGGAGAATGGAAAAACATCCAAAAATTTTCCAAATCAAGAGTATACCTTTCAATGTGATATGAAAATTTCATCTTATCCAACCCTAAACCAAACCCCAATTTTAACTTGAACATAAGTGTGTCCTGAACTCTAACCCTAACCCTAACCCTATGGGCCCATTCACTCTAATGATTCTCATAGACTATAATGGAGAATGGAAAAACATCCAAAATTTTTCCAAATCAAGAGTGCACGCTTCAGTGTGATATGAGAATTTCATCTTATCCAACCCTAAACCAAACCCGAATTTTAACTTGAACATAAGTGTGTCCTGAACTCTAACCCTAACCCTAACCCTAAAACTAACCCTATGGGCCCATTCACTCTAATGATTCTCATAGACTATAATGGAGAATGGAAAAACATCCAAAATTTTTCCAAATCAAGAGTATACCCTTTAGTGTGATATGAAAATTTCATCTTATCCAACCCTAAACCAAACCCCAATTTTATCTTGAACGTAAGTGTGTCCTGAACTCTAACCCTAACCCTAACCCTAACCCTATGGGCCATTCACTCTAATGATTCTCATAGACTATAATGGAGAATGGAAAAACATCCAAAATTTTTCCAAATCAAGAGTATACCCTTCAGTGTGATATGAGAATTTCATCTTATCCAACCCTAAACCAAACCCCAATTTTAACTTGAACATAAGTGTGTCCTGATCTCTAACCCTAACCCTAACCCTATGGGCCCATTCACTCTAATGATTCTCATAGACTATAATGGAGAATGGAAAAACATCCAAAAATTTTCCAAATCAAGAGTATACCTTTCAATGTGATATGAAAATTTCATCTTATCCAACCCTAAACCAAACCCCAATTTTAACTTGAACATAAGTGTGTCCTGAACTCTAACCCTAACCCTAACCCTATGGGCCCATTCACTCTAATGATTCTCATAGACTATAATGGAGAATGGAAAAACATCCAAAATTTTTCCAAATCAAGAGTATACCCTTTAGTGTGATATGAAAATTTCATCTTATCCAACCCTAAACCAAACCCCAATTTTAACTTGAACGTAAGTGTGTCCTGAACTCTAACCCTAACCCTATGGGCCCATTCACTCTAATGATTCTCATAGATTATAATGGAGAATGGAAAAACATCCAAAATTTTTCCAAATCAAGAGTATACCCTTCAGTGTGATATGAGAATTTCATCTTATCCAACCCTAAACCAAACCCCAATTTTAACTTGAACATAAGTGTGTCCTGAACTCTAACCCTAACCCTAACCCTATGGGCCCATTCACTCTAATGATTCTCATAGACTATAATGGAGAATGGAAAAACATCCAAAATTTTTCCAAATCAAGAGTATACCTTTCAATGTGATATGAAAATTTCATCTTATCCAACCCTAAACCAAACCCCAATTTTAACTTGAACATAAGTGTGTCCTGAACTCTAACCCTAACCCTAACCCTATGGGCCCATTCACTCTAATGATTCTCATAGACTATAATGGAGAATGGAAAAACATCCAAAATTTTTCCAAATCAAGAGTGCACCCTTCAGTGTGATATGAGAATTTCATCTTATCCAACCCTAAACCAAACCCGAATTTTAACTTGAACATAAGTGTGTCCTGAACTCTAACCCTAACCCTAAAACTAACCCTATGGGCCCATTCACTCTAATGATTCTCATAGACTATAATGGAGAATGGAAAAACATCCAAAATTTTTCCAAATCAAGAGTATACCCTTTAGTGTGATATGAAAATTTCATCTTATCCAACCCTAAACCAAACCCCAATTTTATCTTGAACGTAAGTGTGTCCTGAACTCTAACCCTAACCCTAACCCTAACCCTATGGGCCATTCACTCTAATGATTCTCATAGACTATAATGGAGAATGGAAAAACATCCAAAATTTTTCCAAATCAAGAGTATACCCTTCAGTGTGATATGAGAATTTCATCTTATCCAACCCTAAACCAAACCCCAATTTTAACTTGAACATAAGTGTGTCCTGATCTCTAACCCTAACCCTAACCCTATGGGCCCATTCACTCTAATGATTCTCATAGACTATAATGGAGAATGGAAAAACATCCAAAATTTTTCCAAATCAAGAGTATACCTTTCAATGTGATATGAAAATTTCATCTTATCCAACCCTAAACCAAACCCCAATTTTAACTTGAACATAAGTGTGTCCTGAACTCTAACCCTAACCCTAACCCTATGGGCCCATTCACTCTAATGATTCTCATAGACTATAATGGAGAATGGAAAAACATCCAAAATTTTTCCAAATCAAGAGTATACCCTTTAGTGTGATATGAAAATTTCATCTTATCCAACCCTAAACCAAACCCCAATTTTAACTTGAACGTAAGTGTGTCCTGAACTCTAACCCTAACCCTAACCCTATGGGCCCATTCACTCTCATGATTCTCATAGATTATAATGGAGAATGGAAAAACATCCAAAATTTTTCCAAATCAAGAGTATACCCTTCAGTGTGATATGAAAATTTCATCTTATCCAACCCTAAACCAAACCCCAATTTTAACTTGAACATAAGTGTGTCCTGAACTCTAACCCTAACCCTAACCCTAACCCTATGGGCCCATTCACTCTAATGATTCTCATAGACTATAATGGAGAATGGAAAAACATCCAAAATTTTTCCAAATCAAGAGTATACCCTTCAGTGTGATATGAGAATTTCATCTTATCCAACCCTAAACCATACCCCAATTTTAACTTGAACGTAAGTGTGTCCTGAACTCTAACCCTAACCCTAACCCTAACCCTATGGGCCCATTCACTCTAATGATTCTCATAGACTATAATGGAGAATGGAAAAACATCCAAAATTTTTCCAAACATCCAAAATTTTTCCTTCAGTGTGATATGAGAATTTCATCTTATCTAACCCTAAACCAAACCCCAATTTTAACTTGAACATAAGTGTGTCCTGAACTCTAACCCTAACCCTAACCCTAACCCTATGGGCCCATTCACTCTAATGATTCTCATAGACTATAATGGAGAATGGAAAAACATCCAAAAATTTTCCAAATCAAGAGTATACCCTTTAGTGTGATATGAAAATTTCATCTTATCCAACCCTAAACCAAACCCCAATTTTAACTTGAACGTAAGTGTGTCCTGAACTCTAACCCTAACCCTAACCCTAACCCTATGGGCCCATTCACTCTTATGATTCTCATAGACTATAATGGAGAATGGAAAAACATCCAAAATTTTTCCAAATCAAGAGTATACCCTTCAGTGTGATATGAGAATTTCATCTTATCCAACCCTAAACCAAACCCCAATTTTAACTTGAACATAAGTGTGCCCTGATCTCTAACCCTAACCCTAACCCTAACCCTATGGGCCCATTCACTCTAATGATTCTCATAGACTATAATGGAGAATGGAAAAACATCCAAAATTTTTCCAAATCAAGAGTATACCTTTCAATATGATATGAAAATTTCATCTTATCCAACCCTAAACCAAACCCCAATTTTAACTTGAACATAAGTGTGTCCTGAACTCTAACCCTAACCCTAACCCTATGGGCCCATTCACTCTAATGATTCTCATAGACTATAATGGAGAATGGAAAAACATCCAAAATTTTTCCAAATCAAGAGTATACCCTTCAGTGTGATATGAGAATTTCATCTTATCCAACCCTAAACCAAACCCCAATTTTAACTTGAACATAAGTGTGTCCTGAACTCTAACCCTAACCCTAACCCTAACCCTATGGGCCCATTCACTCTAATGATTCTCATAGACTATAATGGAGAATGGAAAAACATCCAAAATTTTTCCAAATCAAGAGTATACCTTTCAATGTGATATGAAAATTTCATCTTATCCAACCCTAAACCAAACCCCAATTTTAACTTGAACATAAGTGTGTCCTGAACTCTAACCCTAACCCTAACCCTATGGGCCCATTCACTCTAATGATTCTCATAGAATATAATGGAGAATGGAAAAACATCCAAAATTTTTCCAAATCAAGAGTGCACCCTTCAGTGTGATATGAGAATTTCATCTTATCCAACCCTAAACCAAACCCGAATTTTAACTTGAACATAAGTGTGTCCTGAACTCTAACCCTAACCCTAACCCTAAAACTAACCCTATGGGCCCATTCACTCTAATGATTCTCATAGACTATAATGGAGAATGGAAAAACATCCAAAATTTTTCCAAATCAAGAGTATACCCTTTAGTGTGATATGAAAATTTCATCTTATCCAACCCTAAACCAAACCCCAATTTTATCTTGAACGTAAGTGTGTCCTGAACTCTAACCCTAACCCTAACCCTAACCCTATGGGCCATTCACTCTAATGATTCTCATAGACTATAATGGAGAATGGAAAAACATCCAAAATTTTTCCAAATCAAGAGTATACCCTTCAGTGTGATATGAGAATTTCATCTTATCCAACCCTAAACCAAACCCCAATTTTAACTTGAACATAAGTGTGTCCTGATCTCTAACCCTAACCCTAACCCTATGGGCCCATTCACTCTAATGATTCTCATAGACTATAATGGAGAATGGAAAAACATCCAAAAATTTTCCAAATCAAGAGTATACCTTTCAATGTGATATGAAAATTTCATCTTATCCAACCCTAAACCAAACCCCAATTTTAACTTGAACATAAGTGTGTCCTGAACTCTAACCCTAACCCTAACCCTATGGGCCCATTCACTCTAATGATTCTCATAGACTATAATGGAGAATGGAAAAACATCCAAAATTTTTCCAAATCAAGAGTATACCCTTTAGTGTGATATGAAAATTTCATCTTATCCAACCCTAAACCAAACCCCAATTTTAACTTGAACGTAAGTGTGTCCTGAACTCTAACCCTAACCCTAACCCAATGGGCCCATTCACTCTAATGATTCTCATAGATTATAATGGAGAATGGAAAAACATCCAAAATTTTTCCAAATCAAGAGTATACCCTTCAGTGTGATATGAGAATTTCATCTTATCCAACCCTAAACCAAACCCCAATTTTAACTTGAACATAAGTGTGTCCTGAACTCTAACCCTAACCCTAACCCTATGGGCCCATTCACTCTAATGATTCTCATAGACTATAATGGAGAATGGAAAAACATCCAAAATTTTTCCAAATCAAGAGTATACCTTTCAATGTGATATGAAAATTTCATCTTATCCAACCCTAAACCAAACCCCAATTTTAACTTGAACATAAGTGTGTCCTGAACTCTAACCCTAACCCTAACCCTATGGGCCCATTCACTCTAATGATTCTCATAGACTATAATGGAGAATGGAAAAACATCCAAAATTTTTCCAAATCAAGAGTATACCCTTCAGTGTGATATGAGAATTTCATCTTATCCAACCCTAAACCATACCCCAATTTTAACTTGGACGTAAGTGTGTCCTGAACTCTAACCCTAACCCTAACCCTAACCCTATGGGCCCATTCACTCTAATGATTCTCATAGACTATAATGGAGAATGGAAAAACATCCAAAATTTTTCCAAACATCCAAAATTTTTCCTTCAGTGTGATATGAGAATTTCATCTTATCTAACCCTAAACCAAACCCCAATTTTAACTTGAACATAAGTGTGTCCTGAACTCTAACCCTAACCCTAACCCTAACCCTAACCCTATGGGCCCATTCACTCTAATGATTCTCATAGACTATAATGGAGAATGGAAAAACATCCAAAAATTTTCCAAATCAAGAGTATACCCTTTAGTGTGATATGAAAATTTCATCTTATCCAACCCTAAACCAAACCCCAATTTTAACTTGAACGTAAGTGTGTCCTGAACTCTAACCCTAACCCTAACCCTAACCCTATGGGCCCATTCACTCTTATGATTCTCATAGACTATAATGGAGAATGGAAAAACATCCAAAATTTTTCCAAATCAAGAGTATACCTTTCAATGTGATATGAAAATTTCATCTTATCCAACCCTAAACCAAACCCCAATTTTAACTTGAACATAAGTGTGTCCTGAACTCTAACCCTAACCCTAACCCTATGGGCCCATTCACTCTAATGATTCTCATAGACTATAATGGAGAATGGAAAAACATCCAAAATTTTTCCAAATCAAGAGTATACCCTTCAGTGTGATATGAGAATTTCATCTTATCCAACCCTAAACCAAACCCCAATTTTAACTTGAACATAAGTGTGCCCTGATCTCTAACCCTAACCCTAACCCTAACCCTATGGGCCCATTCACTCTAATGATTCTCATAGACTATAATGGAGAATGGAAAAACATCCAAAATTTTTCCAAATCAAGAGTATACCTTTCAATATGATATGAAAATTTCATCTTATCCAACCCTAAACCAAACCCCAATTTTAACTTGAACATAAGTGTGTCCTGAACTCTAACCCTAACCCTAACCCTATGGGCCCATTCACTCTAATGATTCTCATAGACTATAATGGAGAATGGAAAAACATCCAAAATTTTTCCAAATCAAGAGTATACCCTTCAGTGTGATATGAGAATTTCATCTTATCCAACCCTAAACCAAACCCCAATTTTAACTTGAACATAAGTGTGTCCTGAACTCTAACCCTAACCCTAACCCTAACCCTATGGGCCCATTCACTCTAATGATTCTCATAGACTATAATGGAGAATGGAAAAACATCCAAAATTTTTCCAAATCAAGAGTATACCTTTCAATGTGATATGAAAATTTCATCTTATCCAACCCTAAACCAAACCCCAATTTTAACTTGAACATAAGTGTGTCCTGAACTCTAACCCTAACCCTAACCCTATGGGCCCATTCACTCTAATGATTCTCATAGACTATAATGGAGAATGGAAAAACATCCAAAATTTTTCCAAATCAAGAGTACACCCTTCAGTGTGATATGAGAATTTCATCTTATCCAACCCTAAACCAAACCCGAATTTTAACTTGAACATAAGTGTGTCCTGAACTCTAACCCTAACCCTAACCCTAAAACTAACCCTATGGGCCCATTCACTCTAATGATTCTCATAGACTATAATGGAGAATGGAAAAACATCCAAAATTTTTCCAAATCAAGAGTATACCCTTTAGTGTGATATGAAAATTTCATCTTATCCAACCCTAAACCAAACCCCAATTTTATCTTGAACGTAAGTGTGTCCTGAACTCTAACCCTAACCCTAACCCTAACCCTATGGGCCATTCACTCTAATGATTCTCATAGACTATAATGGAGAATGGAAAAACATCCAAAATTTTTCCAAATCAAGAGTATACCCTTCAGTGTGATATGAGAATTTCATCTTATCCAACCCTAAACCAAACCCCAATTTTAACTTGAACATAAGTGTGTCCTGATCTCTAACCCTAACCCTAACCCTATGGGCCCATTCACTCTAATGATTCTCATAGACTATAATGGAGAATGGAAAAACATCCAAAAATTTTCCAAATCAAGAGTATACCTTTCAATGTGATATGAAAATTTCATCTTATCCAACCCTAAACCAAACCCCAATTTTAACTTGAACATAAGTGTGTCCTGAACTCTAACCCTAACCCTAACCCTATGGGCCCATTCACTCTAATGATTCTCATAGACTATAATGGAGAATGGAAAAACATCCAAAATTTTTCCAAATCAAGAGTGCACCCTTCAGTGTGATATGAGAATTTCATCTTATCCAACCCTAAACCAAACCCGAATTTTAACTTGAACATAAGTGTGTCCTGAACTCTAACCCTAACCCTAACCCTAAAACTAACCCTATGGGCCCATTCACTCTAATGATTCTCATAGACTATAATGGAGAATGGAAAAACATCCAAAATTTTTCCAAATCAAGAGTATACCCTTTAGTGTGATATGAAAATTTCATCTTATCCAACCCTAAACCAAACCCCAATTTTATCTTGAACGTAAGTGTGTCCTGAACTCTAACCCTAACCCTAACCCTAACCCTATGGGCCATTCACTCTAATGATTCTCATAGACTATAATGGAGAATGGAAAAACATCCAAAATTTTTCCAAATCAAGAGTATACCCTTCAGTGTGATATGAGAATTTCATCTTATCCAACCCTAAACCAAACCCCAATTTTAACTTGAACATAAGTGTGTCCTGATCTCTAACCCTAACCCTAACCCTATGGGCCCATTCACTCTAATGATTCTCATAGACTATAATGGAGAATGGAAAAACATCCAAAAATTTTCCAAATCAAGAGTATACCTTTCAATGTGATATGAAAATTTCATCTTATCCAACCCTAAACCAAACCCCAATTTTAACTTGAACATAAGTGTGTCCTGAACTCTAACCCTAACCCTAACCCTATGGGCCCATTCACTCTAATGATTCTCATAGACTATAATGGAGAATGGAAAAACATCCAAAATTTTTCCAAATCAAGAGTATACCCTTTAGTGTGATATGAAAATTTCATCTTATCCAACCCTAAACCAAACCCCAATTTTAACTTGAACGTAAGTGTGTCCTGAACTCTAACCCTAACCCTAACCCTATGGGCCCATTCACTCTAATGATTCTCATAGATTATAATGGAGAATGGAAAAACATCCAAAATTTTTCCAAATCAAGAGTATACCCTTCAGTGTGATATGAGAATTTCATCTTATCCAACCCTAAACCAAACCCCAATTTTAACTTGAACATAAGTGTGTCCTGAACTCTAACCCTAACCCTAACCCTATGGGCCCATTCACTCTAATGATTCTCATAGACTATAATGGAGAATGGAAAAACATCCAAAATTTTTCCAAATCAAGAGTATACCTTTCAATGTGATATGAAAATTTCATCTTATCCAACCCTAAACCAAACCCCAATTTTAACTTGAACATAAGTGTGTCCTGAACTCTAACCCTAACCCTAACCCTATGGGCCCATTCACTCTAATGATTCTCATAGACTATAATGGAGAATGGAAAAACATCCAAAATTTTTCCAAATCAAGAGTATACCCTTCAGTGTGATATGAGAATTTCATCTTATCCAACCCTAAACCATACCCCAATTTTAACTTGGACGTAAGTGTGTCCTGAACTCTAACCCTAACCCTAACCCTAACCCTATGGGCCCATTCACTCTAATGATTCTCATAGACTATAATGGAGAATGGAAAAACATCCAAAATTTTTCCAAACATCCAAAATTTTTCCTTCAGTGTGATATGAGAATTTCATCTTATCTAACCCTAAACCAAACCCCAATTTTAACTTGAACATAAGTGTGTCCTGAACTCTAACCCTAACCCTAACCCTAACCCTAACCCTATGGGCCCATTCACTCTAATGATTCTCATAGACTATAATGGAGAATGGAAAAACATCCAAAAATTTTCCAAATCAAGAGTATACCCTTTAGTGTGATATGAAAATTTCATCTTATCCAACCCTAAACCAAACCCCAATTTTATCTTGAACGTAAGTGTGTCCTGAACTCTAACCCTAACCCTAACCCTAACCCTATGGGCCCATTCACTCTTATGATTCTCATAGACTATAATGGAGAATGGAAAAACATCCAAAATTTTTCCAAATCAAGAGTATACCTTTCAATGTGATATGAAAATTTCATCTTATCCAACCCTAAACCAAACCCCAATTTTAACTTGAACATAAGTGTGTCCTGAACTCTAACCCTAACCCTAACCCTATGGGCCCATTCACTCTAATGATTCTCATAGACTATAATGGAGAATGGAAAAACATCCAAAATTTTTCCAAATCAAGAGTATACCCTTCAGTGTGATATGAGAATTTCATCTTATCCAACCCTAAACCAAACCCCAATTTTAACTTGAACATAAGTGTGCCCTGATCTCTAACCCTAACCCTAACCCTAACCCTATGGGCCCATTCACTCTAATGATTCTCATAGACTATAATGGAGAATGGAAAAACATCCAAAATTTTTCCAAATCAAGAGTATACCTTTCAATATGATATGAAAATTTCATCTTATCCAACCCTAAACCAAACCCCAATTTTAACTTGAACATAAGTGTGTCCTGAACTCTAACCCTAACCCTAACCCTATGGGCCCATTCACTCTAATGATTCTCATAGACTATAATGGAGAATGGAAAAACATCCAAAATTTTTCCAAATCAAGAGTATACCCTTCAGTGTGATATGAGAATTTCATCTTATCCAACCCTAAACCAAACCCCAATTTTAACTTGAACATAAGTGTGTCCTGAACTCTAACCCTAACCCTAACCCTAACCCTATGGGCCCATTCACTCTAATGATTCTCATAGACTATAATGGAGAATGGAAAAACATCCAAAAATTTTCCAAATCAAGAGTATACCTTTCAATGTGATATGAAAATTTCATCTTATCCAACCCTAAACCAAACCCCAATTTTAACTTGAACATAAGTGTGTCCTGAACTCTAACCCTAACCCTAACCCTATGGGCCCATTCACTCTAATGATTCTCATAGACTATAATGGAGAATGGAAAAACATCCAAAATTTTTCCAAATCAAGAGTACACCCTTCAGTGTGATATGAGAATTTCATCTTATCCAACCCTAAACCAAACCCGAATTTTAACTTGAACATAAGTGTGTCCTGAACTCTAACCCTAACCCTAACCCTAAAACTAACCCTATGGGCCCATTCACTCTAATGATTCTCATAGACTATAATGGAGAATGGAAAAACATCCAAAATTTTTCCAAATCAAGAGTATACCCTTTAGTGTGATATGAAAATTTCATCTTATCCAACCCTAAACCAAACCCCAATTTTATCTTGAACGTAAGTGTGTCCTGAACTCTAACCCTAACCCTAACCCTAACCCTATGGGCCATTTACTCTAATGATTCTCATAGACTATAATGGAGAATGGAAAAACATCCAAAATTTTTCCAAATCAAGAGTATACCCTTCAGTGTGATATGAGAATTTCATCTTATCCAACCCTAAACCAAACCCCAATTTTAACTTGAACATAAGTGTGTCCTGATCTCTAACCCTAACCCTAACCCTATGGGCCCATTCACTCTAATGATTCTCATAGACTATAATGGAGAATGGAAAAACATCCAAAATTTTTCCAAATCAAGAGTATACCCTTCAGTGTGATATGAGAATTTCATCTTATCCAACCCTAAACCAAACCCCAATTTTAACTTGAACATAAGTGTGTCCTGAACTCTAACCCTAACCCTAACCCTAACCCTATGGGCCCATTCACTCTAATGATTCTCATAGACTATAATGGAGAATGGAAAAACATCCAAAATTTTTCCAAATCAAGAGTATACCTTTCAATGTGATATGAAAATTTCATCTTATCCAACCCTAAACCAAACCCCAATTTTAACTTGAACATAAGTGTGTCCTGAACTCTAACCCTAACCCTAACCCTATGGGCCCATTCACTCTAATGATTCTCATAGACTATAATGGAGAATGGAAAAACATCCAAAATTTTTCCAAATCAAGAGTACACCCTTCAGTGTGATATGAGAATTTCATCTTATCCAACCCTAAACCAAACCCGAATTTTAACTTGAACATAAGTGTGTCCTGAACTCTAACCCTAACCCTAACCCTAAAACTAACCCTATGGGCCCATTCACTCTAATGATTCTCATAGACTATAATGGAGAATGGAAAAACATCCAAAATTTTTCCAAATCAAGAGTATACCCTTTAGTGTGATATGAAAATTTCATCTTATCCAACCCTAAACCAAACCCCAATTTTAACTTGAACATAAGTGTGTCCTGAACTCTAACCCTAACCCTAACCCTATGGGCCCATTCACTCTAATGATTCTCATAGACTATAATGGAGAATGGAAAAACATCCAAAATTTTTCCAAATCAAGAGTATACCCTTTAGTGTGATATGAAAATTTCATCTTATCCAACCCTAAACCAAACCCCAATTTTATCTTGAACGTAAGTGTGTCCTGAACTCTAACCCTAACCCTAACCCTAACCCTATGGGCCATTCACTCTAATGATTCTCATAGACTATAATGGAGAATGGAAAAACATCCAAAATTTTTCCAAATCAAGAGTATACCCTTCAGTGTGATATGAGAATTTCATCTTATCCAACCCTAAACCAAACCCCAATTTTAACTTGAACATAAGTGTGTCCTGATCTCTAACCCTAACCCTAACCCTATGGGCCCATTCACTCTCATGATTCTCATAGACTATAATGGAGAATGGAAAAACATCCAAAAATTTTCCAAATCAAGAGTATACCTTTCAATGTGATATGAAAATTTCATCTTATCCAACCCTAAACCAAACCCCAATTTTAACTTGAACATAAGTGTGTCCTGAACTCTAACCCTAACCCTAACCCTAACCCTATGGGCCCATTCACTCTAATGATTCTCATAGACTATAATGGAGAATGGAAAAACATCCAAAATTTTTCCAAATCAAGAGTATACCCTTTAGTGTGATATGAAAATTTCATCTTATCCAACCCTAAACCAAACCCCAATTTTAACTTGAACGTAAGTGTGTCCTGAACTCTAACCCTAACCCTAACCCTATGGGCCCATTCACTCTAATGATTCTCATAGATTATAATGGAGAATGGAAAAACATCCAAAATTTTTCCAAATCAAGAGTATACCCTTCAGTGTGATATGAGAATTTCATCTTATCCAACCCTAAACCAAACCCCAATTTTAACTTGAACATAAGTGTGTCCTGAACTCTAACCCTAACCCTAACCCTATGGGCCCATTCACTCTAATGATTCTCATAGACTATAATGGAGAATGGAAAAACATCCAAAATTTTTCCAAATCAAGAGTATACCTTTCAATGTGATATGAAAATTTCATCTTATCCAACCCTAAACCAAACCCCAATTTTAACTTGAACATAAGTGTGTCCTGAACTCTAACCCTAACCCTAACCCTATGGGCCCATTCACTCTAATGATTCTCATAGACTATAATGGAGAATGGAAAAACATCCAAAATTTTTCCAAATCAAGAGTATACCCTTCAGTGTGATATGAGAATTTCATCTTATCCAACCCTAAACCATACCCCAATTTTAACTTGGACGTAAGTGTGTCCTGAACTCTAACCCTAACCCTAACCCTAACCCTATGGGCCCATTCACTCTAATGATTCTCATAGACTATAATGGAGAATGGAAAAACATCCAAAATTTTTCCAAACATCCAAAATTTTTCCTTCAGTGTGATATGAGAATTTCATCTTATCTAACCCTAAACCAAACCCCAATTTTAACTTGAACATAAGTGTGTCCTGAACTCTAACCCTAACCCTAACCCTAACCCTAACCCTATGGGCCCATTCACTCTAATGATTCTCATAGACTATAATGGAGAATGGAAAAACATCCAAAAATTTTCCAAATCAAGAGTATACCCTTTAGTGTGATATGAAAATTTCATCTTATCCAACCCTAAACCAAACCCCAATTTTATCTTGAACGTAAGTGTGTCCTGAACTCTAACCCTAACCCTAACCCTAACCCTATGGGCCCATTCACTCTTATGATTCTCATAGACTATAATGGAGAATGGAAAAACATCCAAAATTTTTCCAAATCAAGAGTATACCTTTCAATGTGATATGAAAATTTCATCTTATCCAACCCTAAACCAAACCCCAATTTTAACTTGAACATAAGTGTGTCCTGAACTCTAACCCTAACCCTAACCCTATGGGCCCATTCACTCTAATGATTCTCATAGACTATAATGGAGAATGGAAAAACATCCAAAATTTTTCCAAATCAAGAGTATACCCTTCAGTGTGATATGAGAATTTCATCTTATCCAACCCTAAACCAAACCCCAATTTTAACTTGAACATAAGTGTGCCCTGATCTCTAACCCTAACCCTAACCCTAACCCTATGGGCCCATTCACTCTAATGATTCTCATAGACTATAATGGAGAATGGAAAAACATCCAAAATTTTTCCAAATCAAGAGTATACCTTTCAATATGATATGAAAATTTCATCTTATCCAACCCTAAACCAAACCCCAATTTTAACTTGAACATAAGTGTGTCCTGAACTCTAACCCTAACCCTAACCCTATGGGCCCATTCACTCTAATGATTCTCATAGACTATAATGGAGAATGGAAAAACATCCAAAATTTTTCCAAATCAAGAGTATACCCTTCAGTGTGATATGAGAATTTCATCTTATCCAACCCTAAACCAAACCCCAATTTTAACTTGAACATAAGTGTGTCCTGAACTCTAACCCTAACCCTAACCCTAACCCTATGGGCCCATTCACTCTAATGATTCTCATAGACTATAATGGAGAATGGAAAAACATCCAAAATTTTTCCAAATCAAGAGTATACCTTTCAATGTGATATGAAAATTTCATCTTATCCAACCCTAAACCAAACCCCAATTTTAACTTGAACATAAGTGTGTCCTGAACTCTAACCCTAACCCTAACCCTATGGGCCCATTCACTCTAATGATTCTCATAGACTATAATGGAGAATGGAAAAACATCCAAAATTTTTCCAAATCAAGAGTACACCCTTCAGTGTGATATGAGAATTTCATCTTATCCAACCCTAAACCAAACCCGAATTTTAACTTGAACATAAGTGTGTCCTGAACTCTAACCCTAACCCTAACCCTAAAACTAACCCTATGGGCCCATTCACTCTAATGATTCTCATAGACTATAATGGAGAATGGAAAAACATCCAAAATTTTTCCAAATCAAGAGTATACCCTTTAGTGTGATATGAAAATTTCATCTTATCCAACCCTAAACCAAACCCCAATTTTATCTTGAACGTAAGTGTGTCCTGAACTCTAACCCTAACCCTAACCCTAACCCTATGGGCCATTTACTCTAATGATTCTCATAGACTATAATGGAGAATGGAAAAACATCCAAAATTTTTCCAAATCAAGAGTATACCCTTCAGTGTGATATGAGAATTTCATCTTATCCAACCCTAAACCAAACCCCAATTTTAACTTGAACATAAGTGTGTCCTGATCTCTAACCCTAACCCTAACCCTATGGGCCCATTCACTCTAATGATTCTCATAGACTATAATGGAGAATGGAAAAACATCCAAAAATTTTCCAAATCAAGAGTATACCTTTCAATGTGATATGAAAATTTCATCTTATCCAACCCTAAACCAAACCCCAATTTTAACTTGAACGTAAGTGTGTCCTGAACTCTAACCCTAACCCTAACCCTATGGGCCCATTCACTCTAATGATTCTCATAGATTATAATGGAGAATGGAAAAACATCCAAAATTTTTCCAAATCAAGAGTATACCCTTCAGTGTGATATGAGAATTTCATCTTATCCAACCCTAAACCAAACCCCAATTTTAACTTGAACATAAGTGTGTCCTGAACTCTAACCCTAACCCTAACCCTATGGGCCCATTCACTCTAATGATTCTCATAGACTATAATGGAGAATGGAAAAACATCCAAAATTTTTCCAAATCAAGAGTATACCTTTCAATGTGATATGAAAATTTCATCTTATCCAACCCTAAACCAAACCCCAATTTTAACTTGAACATAAGTGTGTCCTGAACTCTAACCCTAACCCTAACCCTATGGGCCCATTCACTCTAATGATTCTCATAGACTATAATGGAGAATGGAAAAACATCCAAAATTTTTCCAAATCAAGAGTATACCCTTCAGTGTGATATGAGAATTTCATCTTATCCAACCCTAAACCATACCCCAATTTTAACTTGAACGTAAGTGTGTCCTGAACTCTAACCCTAACCCTAACCCTAACCCTATGGGCCCATTCACTCTAATGATTCTCATAGACTATAATGGAGAATGGAAAAACATCCAAAATTTTTCCAAACATCCAAAATTTTTCCTTCAGTGTGATATGAGAATTTCATCTTATCTAACCCTAAACCAAACCCCAATTTTAACTTGAACATAAGTGTGTCCTGAACTCTAACCCTAACCCTAACCCTAACCCTAACCCTATGGGCCCATTCACTCTAATGATTCTCATAGACTATAATGGAGAATGGAAAAACATCCAAAAATTTTCCAAATCAAGAGTATACCCTTTAGTGTGATATGAAAATTTCATCTTATCCAACCCTAAACCAAACCCCAATTTTAACTTGAACGTAAGTGTGTCCTGAACTCTAACCCTAACCCTAACCCTAACCCTATGGGCCGATTCACTCTTATGATTCTCATAGACTATAATGGAGAATGGAAAAACATCCAAAATTTTTCCAAATCAAGAGTATACCCTTCAGTGTGATATGAGAATTTCATCTTATCCAACCCTAAACCAAACCCCAATTTTAACTTGAACATAAGTGTGCCCTGATCTCTAACCCTAACCCTAACCCTAACCCTATGGGCCCATTCACTCTAATGATTCTCATAGACTATAATGGAGAATGGAAAAACATCCAAAATTTTTCCAAATCAAGAGTATACCCTTCAGTGTGATATGAGAATTTCATCTTATCCAACCCTAAACCAAACCCCAATTTTAACTTGAACATAAGTGTGTCCTGAACTCTAACCCTAACACTAACCCTAACCCTATGGGCCCATTCACTCTAATGATTCTCATAGACTATAATGGAGAATGGAAAAACATCCAAAATTTTTCCAAATCAAGAGTATACCTTTCAATGTGATATGAAAATTTCATCTTATCCAACCCTAAACCAAACCCCAATTTTAACTTGAACATAAGTGTGTCCTGAACTCTAACCCTAACCCTAACCCTATGGGCCCATTCACTCTAATGATTCTCATAGACTATAATGGAGAATGGAAAAACATCCAAAATTTTTCCAAATCAAGAGTACACCCTTCAGTGTGAAATGAGAATTTCATCTTATCCAACCCTAAACCAAACCCGAATTTTAACTTGAACATAAGTGTGTCCTGAACTCTAACCCTAACCCTAACCCTAAAACTAACCCTATGGGCCCATTCACTCTAATGATTCTCATAGACTATAATGGAGAATGGAAAAACATCCAAAATTTTTCCAAATCAAGAGTATACCCTTCAGTGTGATATGAGAATTTCATCTTATCCAACCCTAAACCAAACCCCAATTTTAACTTGAACATAAGTGTGCCCTGATCTCTAACCCTAACCCTAACCCTAACCCTATGGGCCCATTCACTCTAATGATTCTCATAGACTATAATGGAGAATGGAAAAACATCCAAAATTTTTCCAAATCAAGAGTATACCTTTCAATATGATATGAAAATTTCATCTTATCCAACCCTAAACCAAACCCCAATTTTAACTTGAACATAAGTGTGTCCTGAACTCTAACCCTAACCCTAACCCTATGGGCCCATTCACTCTAATGATTCTCATAGACTATAATGGAGAATGGAAAAACATCCAAAATTTTTCCAAATCAAGAGTATACCCTTCAGTGTGATATGAGAATTTCATCTTATCCAACCCTAAACCAAACCCCAATTTTAACTTGAACATAAGTGTGTCCTGAACTCTAACCCTAACCCTAACCCTAACCCTATGGGCCCATTCACTCTAATGATTCTCATAGACTATAATGGAGAATGGAAAAACATCCAAAATTTTTCCAAATCAAGAGTATACCTTTCAATGTGATATGAAAATTTCATCTTATCCAACCCTAAACCAAACCCCAATTTTAACTTGAACATAAGTGTGTCCTGAACTCTAACCCTAACCCTAACCCTATGGGCCCATTCACTCTAATGATTCTCATAGACTATAATGGAGAATGGAAAAACATCCAAAATTTTTCCAAATCAAGAGTACACCCTTCAGTGTGATATGAGAATTTCATCTTATCCAACCCTAAACCAAACCCGAATTTTAACTTGAACATAAGTGTGTCCTGAACTCTAACCCTAACCCTAACCCTAAAACTAACCCTATGGGCCCATTCACTCTAATGATTCTCATAGACTATAATGGAGAATGGAAAAACATCCAAAATTTTTCCAAATCAAGAGTATACCCTTTAGTGTGATATGAAAATTTCATCTTATCCAACCCTAAACCAAACCCCAATTTTATCTTGAACGTAAGTGTGTCCTGAACTCTAACCCTAACCCTAACCCTAACCCTATGGGCCATTTACTCTAATGATTCTCATAGACTATAATGGAGAATGGAAAAACATCCAAAATTTTTCCAAATCAAGAGTATACCCTTCAGTGTGATATGAGAATTTCATCTTATCCAACCCTAAACCAAACCCCAATTTTAACTTGAACATAAGTGTGTCCTGATCTCTAACCCTAACCCTAACCCTATGGGCCCATTCACTCTAATGATTCTCATAGACTATAATGGAGAATGGAAAAACATCCAAAAATTTTCCAAATCAAGAGTATACCTTTCAATGTGATATGAAAATTTCATCTTATCCAACCCTAAACCAAACCCCAATTTTAACTTGAACGTAAGTGTGTCCTGAACTCTAACCCTAACCCTAACCCTATGGGCCCATTCACTCTAATGATTCTCATAGATTATAATGGAGAATGGAAAAACATCCAAAATTTTTCCAAATCAAGAGTATACCCTTCAGTGTGATATGAGAATTTCATCTTATCCAACCCTAAACCAAACCCCAATTTTAACTTGAACATAAGTGTGTCCTGAACTCTAACCCTAACCCTAACCCTATGGGCCCATTCACTCTAATGATTCTCATAGACTATAATGGAGAATGGAAAAACATCCAAAATTTTTCCAAATCAAGAGTATACCTTTCAATGTGATATGAAAATTTCATCTTATCCAACCCTAAACCAAACCCCAATTTTAACTTGAACATAAGTGTGTCCTGAACTCTAACCCTAACCCTAACCCTATGGGCCCATTCACTCTAATGATTCTCATAGACTATAATGGAGAATGGAAAAACATCCAAAATTTTTCCAAATCAAGAGTATACCCTTCAGTGTGATATGAGAATTTCATCTTATCCAACCCTAAACCATACCCCAATTTTAACTTGAACGTAAGTGTGTCCTGAACTCTAACCCTAACCCTAACCCTAACCCTATGGGCCCATTCACTCTAATGATTCTCATAGACTATAATGGAGAATGGAAAAACATCCAAAATTTTTCCAAACATCCAAAATTTTTCCTTCAGTGTGATATGAGAATTTCATCTTATCTAACCCTAAACCAAACCCCAATTTTAACTTGAACATAAGTGTGTCCTGAACTCTAACCCTAACCCTAACCCTAACCCTAACCCTATGGGCCCATTCACTCTAATGATTCTCATAGACTATAATGGAGAATGGAAAAACATCCAAAAATTTTCCAAATCAAGAGTATACCCTTTAGTGTGATATGAAAATTTCATCTTATCCAACCCTAAACCAAACCCCAATTTTAACTTGAACGTAAGTGTGTCCTGAACTCTAACCCTAACCCTAACCCTAACCCTATGGGCCGATTCAC
The DNA here is from genome assembly GCF_032191835.1 of Heteronotia binoei. Classification (NCBI taxonomy): domain Eukaryota; kingdom Metazoa; phylum Chordata; class Lepidosauria; order Squamata; family Gekkonidae; genus Heteronotia; species Heteronotia binoei. Next base: position 64,467,216 of record NC_083238.1, on the reverse strand, counting down.
TCTTATGATTCTCATAGACTATAATAGAGAATGGAAAAACATCCAAAATTTTTCCAAATCAAGAGTATACCCTTCAGTGTGATATGAGAATTTCATCTTATCCAACCCTAAACCAAACCCCAATTTTAACTTGAACATAAGTGTGCCCTGATCTCTAACCCTAACCCTAACCCTAACCCTATGGGCCCATTCACTCTAATGATTCTCATAGACTATAATGGAGAATGGAAAAACATCCAAAATTTTTCCAAATCAAGAGTATACCCTTCAGTGTGATATGAGAATTTCATCTTATCCAACCCTAAACCAAACCCCAATTTTAACTTGAACATAAGTGTGTCCTGAACTCTAACCCTAACACTAACCCTAACCCTATGGGCCCATTCACTCTAATGATTCTCATAGACTATAATGGAGAATGGAAAAACATCCAAAATTTTTCCAAATCAAGAGTATACCTTTCAATGTGATATGAAAATTTCATCTTATCCAACCCTAAACCAAACCCCAATTTTAACTTGAACATAAGTGTGTCCTGAACTCTAACCCTAACCCTAACCCTATGGGCCCATTCACTCTAATGATTCTCATAGACTATAATGGAGAATGGAAAAACATCCAAAATTTTTCCAAATCAAGAGTACACCCTTCAGTGTGAAATGAGAATTTCATCTTATCCAACCCTAAACCAAACCCGAATTTTAACTTGAACATAAGTGTGTCCTGAACTCTAACCCTAACCCTAACCCTAAAACTAACCCTATGGGCCCATTCACTCTAATGATTCTCATAGACTATAATGGAGAATGGAAAAACATCCAAAATTTTTCCAAATCAAGAGTATACCCTTTAGTGTGATATGAAAATTTCATCTTATCCAACCCTAAACCAAACCCCAATTTTATCTTGAACGTAAGTGTGTCCTGAACTCTAACCCTAACCCTAACCCTAACCCTATGGGCCATTCACTCTAATGATTCTCATAGACTATAATGGAGAATGGAAAAACATCCAAAATTTTTCCAAATCAAGAGTATACCCTTCAGTGTGATATGAGAATTTCATCTTATCCAACCCTAAACCAAACCCCAATTTTAACTTGAACATAAGTGTGTCCTGATCTCTAACCCTAACCCTAACCCTATGGGCCCATTCACTCTAATGATTCTCATAGACTATAATGGAGAATGGAAAAACATCCAAAATTTTTCCAAATCAAGAGTATACCCTTCAGTGTGATATGAGAATTTCATCTTATCCAACCCTAAACCAAACCCCAATTTTAACTTGAACATAAGTGTGTCCTGAACTCTAACCCTAACCCTAACCCTATGGGCCCATTCACTCTAATGATTCTCATAGACTATAATGGAGAATGGAAAAACATCCAAAATTTTTCCAAATCAAGAGTATACCCTTCAGTGTGATATGAGAATTTCATCTTATCCAACCCTAAACCATACCCCAATTTTAACTTGAACGTAAGTGTGTCCTGAACTCTAACCCTAACCCTAACCCTAACCCTATGGGCCCATTCACTCTAATGATTCTCATAGACTATAATGGAGAATGGAAAAACATCCAAAATTTTTCCAAACATCCAAAATTTTTCCTTCAGTGTGATATGAGAATTTCATCTTATCTAACCCTAAACCAAACCCCAATTTTAACTTGAACATAAGTGTGTCCTGAACTCTAACCCTAACCCTAACCCTAACCCTAACCCTATGGGCCCATTCACTCTAATGATTCTCATAGACTATAATGGAGAATGGAAAAACATCCAAAAATTTTCCAAATCAAGAGTATACCCTTTAGTGTGATATGAAAATTTCATCTTATCCAACCCTAAACCAAACCCCAATTTTAACTTGAACGTAAGTGTGTCCTGAACTCTAACCCTAACCCTAACCCTAACCCTATGGGCCCATTCACTCTTATGATTCTCATAGACTATAATGGAGAATGGAAAAACATCCAAAATTTTTCCAAATCAAGAGTATACCCTTCAGTGTGATATGAGAATTTCATCTTATCCAACCCTAAACCAAACCCCAATTTTAACTTGAACATAAGTGTGCCCTGATCTCTAACCCTAACCCTAACCCTAACCCTATGGGCCCATTCACTCTAATGATTCTCATAGACTATAATGGAGAATGGAAAAACATCCAAAATTTTTCCAAATCAAGAGTATACCTTTCAATATGATATGAAAATTTCATCTTATCCAACCCTAAACCAAACCCCAATTTTAACTTGAACATAAGTGTGTCCTGAACTCTAACCCTAACCCTAACCCTATGGGCCCATTCACTCTAATGATTCTCATAGACTATAATGGAGAATGGAAAAACATCCAAAATTTTTCCAAATCAAGAGTATACCCTTCAGTGTGATATGAGAATTTCATCTTATCCAACCCTAAACCAAACCCCAATTTTAACTTGAACATAAGTGTGTCCTGAACTCTAACCCTAACCCTAACCCTAACCCTATGGGCCCATTCACTCTAATGATTCTCATAGACTATAATGGAGAATGGAAAAACATCCAAAATTTTTCCAAATCAAGAGTATACCTTTCAATGTGATATGAAAATTTCATCTTATCCAACCCTAAACCAAACCCCAATTTTAACTTGAACATAAGTGTGTCCTGAACTCTAACCCTAACCCTAACCCTATGGGCCCATTCACTCTAATGATTCTCATAGACTATAATGGAGAATGGAAAAACATCCAAAATTTTTCCAAATCAAGAGTGCACCCTTCAGTGTGATATGAGAATTTCATCTTATCCAACCCTAAACCAAACCCGAATTTTAACTTGAACATAAGTGTGTCCTGAACTCTAACCCTAACCCTAACCCTAAAACTAACCCTATGGGCCCATTCACTCTAATGATTCTCATAGACTATAATGGAGAATGGAAAAACATCCAAAATTTTTCCAAATCAAGAGTATACCCTTTAGTGTGATATGAAAATTTCATCTTATCCAACCCTAAACCAAACCCCAATTTTATCTTGAACGTAAGTGTGTCCTGAACTCTAACCCTAACCCTAACCCTAACCCTATGGGCCATTCACTCTAATGATTCTCATAGACTATAATGGAGAATGGAAAAACATCCAAAATTTTTCCAAATCAAGAGTATACCCTTCAGTGTGATATGAGAATTTCATCTTATCCAACCCTAAACCAAACCCCAATTTTAACTTGAACATAAGTGTGTCCTGATCTCTAACCCTAACCCTAACCCTATGGGACCATTCACTCTAATGATTCTCATAGACTATAATGGAGAATGGAAAAACATCCAAAATTTTTCCAAATCAAGAGTATACCTTTCAATGTGATATGAAAATTTCATCTTATCCAACCCTAAACCAAACCCCAATTTTAACTTGAACATAAGTGTGTCCTGAACTCTAACCCTAACCCTAACCCTATGGGCCCATTCACTCTAATGATTCTCATAGACTATAATGGAGAATGGAAAAACATCCAAAATTTTTCCAAATCAAGAGTATACCCTTTAGTGTGATATGAAAATTTCATCTTATCCAACCCTAAACCAAACCCCAATTTTAACTTGAACGTAAGTGTGTCCTGAACTCTAACCCTAACCCTAACCCTATGGGCCCATTCACTCTAATGATTCTCATAGATTATAATGGAGAATGGAAAAACATCCAAAATTTTTCCAAATCAAGAGTATACCCTTCAGTGTGATATGAGAATTTCATCTTATCCAACCCTAAACCAAACCCCAATTTTAACTTGAACATAAGTGTGTCCTGAACTCTAACCCTAACCCTAACCCTATGGGCCCATTCACTCTAATGATTCTCATAGACTATAATGGAGAATGGAAAAACATCCAAAATTTTTCCAAATCAAGAGTATACCCTTCAGTGTGATATGAGAATTTCATCTTATCCAACCCTAAACCATACCCCAATTTTAACTTGAACGTAAGTGTGTCCTGAACTCTAACACTAACCCTAACCCTAACCCTATGGGCCCATTCACTCTAATGATTCTCATAGACTATAATGGAGAATGGAAAAACATCCAAAATTTTTCCAAACATCCAAAATTTTTCCTTCAGTGTGATATGAGAATTTCATCTTATCTAACCCTAAACCAAACCCCAATTTTAACTTGAACATAAGTGTGTCCCTGAACTCTAACCCTAACCCTAACCCTAACCCTATGGGCCCATTCACTCTAATGATTCTCATAGACTATAATGGAGAATGGAAAAACATCCAAAAATTTTCCAAATCAAGAGTATACCCTTTAGTGTGATATGAAAATTTCATCTTATCCAACCCTAAACCAAACCCCAATTTTAACTTGAACGTAAGTGTGTCCTGAACTCTAACCCTAACCCTAACCCTAACCCTATGGGCCCATTCACTCTTATGATTCTCATAGACTATAATGGAGAATGGAAAAACATCCAAAATTTTTCCAAATCAAGAGTATACCCTTCAGTGTGATATGAGAATTTCATCTTATCCAACCCTAAACCAAACCCCAATTTTAACTTGAACATAAGTGTGTCCTGAACTCTAACCCTAACCCTAACCCTAACCCTATGGGCCCATTCACTCTAATGATTCTCATAGACTATAATGGAGAATGGAAAAACATCCAAAATTTTTCCAAATCAAGAGTATACCTTTCAATGTGATATGAAAATTTCATCTTATCCAACCCTAAACCAAACCCCAATTTTAACTTGAACATAAGTGTGTCCTGAACTCTAACCCTAACCCTAACCCTATGGGCCCATTCACTCTAATGATTCTCATAGACTATAATGGAGAATGGAAAAACATCCAAAATTTTTCCAAATCAAGAGTGCACCCTTCAGTGTGATATGAGAATTTCATCTTATCCAACCCTAAACCAAACCCGAATTTTAACTTGAACATAAGTGTGTCCTGAACTCTAACCCTAACCCTAAAACTAACCCTATGGGCCCATTCCCTCTAATGATTCTCATAGACTATAATGGAGAATGGAAAAACATCCAAAATTTTTCCAAATCAAGAGTATACCCTTTAGTGTGATATGAAAATTTCATCTTATCCAACCCTAAACCAAACCCCAATTTTATCTTGAACGTAAGTGTGTCCTGAACTCTAACCCTAACCCTAACCCTAACCCTATGGGCCATTCACTCTAATGATTCTCATAGACTATAATGGAGAATGGAAAAACATCCAAAATTTTTCCAAATCAAGAGTATACCCTTCAGTGTGATATGAGAATTTCATCTTATCCAACCCTAAACCAAACCCCAATTTTAACTTGAACATAAGTGTGTCCTGATCTCTAACCCTAACCCTAACCCTATGGGCCCATTCACTCTAATGATTCTCATAGACTATAATGGAGAATGGAAAAACATCCAAAATTTTTCCAAATCAAGAGTATACCTTTCAATGTGATATGAAAATTTCATCTTATCCAACCCTAAACCAAACCCCAATTTTAACTTGAACATAAGTGTGTCCTGAACTCTAACCCTAACCCTAACCCTATGGGCCCATTCACTCTAATGATTCTCATAGACTATAATGGAGAATGGAAAAACATCCAAAATTTTTCCAAATCAAGAGTATACCCTTTAGTGTGATATGAAAATTTCATCTTATCCAACCCTAAACCAAACCCCAATTTTAACTTGAACGTAAGTGTGTCCTGAACTCTAACCCTAACCCTAACCCTATGGGCCCATTCACTCTAATGATTCTCATAGATTATAATGGAGAATGGAAAAACATCCAAAATTTTTCCAAATCAAGAGTATACCCTTCAGTGTGATATGAGAATTTCATCTTATCCAACCCTAAACCAAACCCCAATTTTAACTTGAACATAAGTGTGTCCTGAACTCTAACCCTAACCCTAACCCTATGGGCCCATTCACTCTAATGATTCTCATAGACTATAATGGAGAATGGAAAAACATCCAAAATTTTTCCAAACATCCAAAATTTTTCCTTCAGTGTGATATGAGAATTTCATCTTATCTAACCCTAAACCAAACCCCAATTTTAACTTGAACATAAGTGTGTCCTGAACTCTAACCCTAACCCTAACCCTATGGGCCCATTCACTCTAATGATTCTCATAGACTATAATGGAGAATGGAAAAACATCCAAAAATTTTCCAAATCAAGAGTATACCCTTTAGTGTGATATGAAAATTTCATCTTATCCAACCCTAAACCAAACCCCAATTTTAACTTGAACGTAAGTGTGTCCTGAACTCTAACCCTAACCCTAACCCTAACCCTATGGGCCCATTCACTCTTATGATTCTCATAGACTATAATGGAGAATGGAAAAACATCCAAAATTTTTCCAAATCAAGAGTATACCCTTCAGTGTGATATGAGAATTTCATCTTATCCAACCCTAAACCAAACCCCAATTTTAACTTGAACATAAGTGTGCCCTGATCTCTAACCCTAACCCTAACCCTAACCCTATGGGCCCATTCACTCTAATGATTCTCATAGACTATAATGGAGAATGGAAAAACATCCAAAATTTTTCCAAATCAAGAGTATACCTTTCAATATGATATGAAAATTTCATCTTATCCAACCCTAAACCAAACCCCAATTTTAACTTGAACATAAGTGTGTCCTGAACTCTAACCCTAACCCTAACCCTATGGGCCCATTCACTCTAATGATTCTCATAGACTATAATGGAGAATGGAAAAACATCCAAAATTTTTCCAAATCAAGAGTATACCCTTCAGTGTGATATGAGAATTTCATCTTATCCAACCCTAAACCAAACCCCAATTTTAACTTGAACATAAGTGTGTCCTGAACTCTAACCCTAACCCTAACACTAACCCTATGGGCCCATTCACTCTAATGATTCTCATAGACTATAATGGAGAATGGAAAAACATCCAAAATTTTTCCAAATCAAGAGTATACCTTTCAATGTGATATGAAAATTTCATCTTATCCAACCCTAAACCAAACCCCAATTTTAACTTGAACATAAGTGTGTCCTGAACTCTAACCCTAACCCTAACCCTATGGGCCCATTCACTCTAATGATTCTCATAGACTATAATGGAGAATGGAAAAACATCCAAAATTTTTCCAAATCAAGAGTGCACCCTTCAGTGTGATATGAGAATTTTATCTTATCCAACCCTAAACCAAACCCGAATTTTAACTTGAACATAAGTGTGTCCTGAACTCTAACCCTAAAACTAACCCTATGGGCCCATTCACTCTAATGATTCTCATAGACTATAATGGAGAATGGAAAAACATCCAAAATTTTTCCAAATCAAGAGTATACCCTTTAGTGTGATATGAAAATTTCATCTTATCCAACCCTAAACCAAACCCCAATTTTATCTTGAACGTAAGTGTGTCCTGAACTCTAACCCTAACCCTAACCCTAACCCTATGGGCCATTCACTCTAATGATTCTCATAGACTATAATGGAGAATGGAAAAACATCCAAAATTTTTCCAAATCAAGAGTATACCCTTCAGTGTGATATGAGAATTTCATCTTATCCAACCCTAAACCAAACCCCAATTTTAACTTGAACATAAGTGTGTCCTGATCTCTAACCCTAACCCTAACCCTAACCCTATGGGCCCATTCACTCTAATGATTCTCATAGACTATAATGGAGAATGGAAAAACATCCAAAATTTTTCCAAATCAAGAGTATACCTTTCAATGTGATATGAAAATTTCATCTTATCCAACCCTAAACCAAACCCAAATTTTAACTTGAACATAAGTGTGTCCTGAACTCTAACCCTAACCCTAACCCTATGGGCCCATTCACTCTAATGATTCTCATAGACTATAATGGAGAATGGAAAAACATCCAAAATTTTTCCAAATCAAGAGTATACCCTTTAGTGTGATATGAAAATTTCATCTTATCCAACCCTAAACCAAACCCCAATTTTAACTTGAACGTAAGTGTGTCCTGAACTCTAACCCTAACCCTAACCCTAACCCTATGGGCCCATTCACTCTAATGATTCTCATAGACTATAATGGAGAATGGAAAAACATCCAAAATTTTTCCAAATCAAGAGTATACCCTTCAGTGTGATATGAGAATTTCATCTTATCCAACCCTAAACCAAACCCCAATTTTAACTTGAACATAAGTGTGTCCTGATCTCTAACCCTAACCCTAACCCTAACCCTATAGGCCCATTCACTCTAATGATTCTCATAGACTATAATGGAGAATGGAAAAACATCCAAAAATTTTCCAAATCAAGAGTATACCCTTTAGTGTGATATGAGAATTTCATCTTATCCAACCCTAAACCAAACCCCAATTTTAACTTGAACGTAAGTGTGTCCTGAACTCTAACCCTAACCCTAACCCTAACCCTATGGGCCCATTCACTCTAATGATTCTCATAGATTATAATGGAGAATGGAAAAACATCCAAAATTTTTCCAAATGAAGAGTATACCCTTTAGTGTGATATGAAAATTTCATCTTATCCAACCCTAAACCAAACCCCAATTTTAACTTGAACGTAAGTGTGTCCTGAACTCTAACCCTAACCCTAACCCTATGGGCCCATTCACTCTAATGATTCTCATAGACTATAATGGAGAATGGAAAAACATCCAAAATTTTTCCAAATCAAGAGTATACCCTTCAGTGTGATATGAGAATTTCATCTTATCCAACCCTAAACCAAACCCCAATTTTAACTTGAACGTAAGTGTGTCCTGAACTCTAACCCTAACCCTAACCCTATGGGCCCATTCACTCTAATGATTCTCATAGATTATAATGGAGAATGGAAAAACATCCAAAATTTTTCCAAATCAAGAGTATACCCTTCAGTGTGATATGAGAATTTCATCTTATCCAACCCTAAACCAAACCCCAATTTTAACTTGAACATAAGTGTGTCCTGAACTCTAACCCTAACCCTAACCCTAACCCTATGGGCCCATTCACTCTAATGATTCTCATAGACTATAATGGAGAATGGAAAAACATCCAAAATTTTTCCAAATCAAGAGTATACCCTTTAGTGTGATATGAAAATTTCATCTTATCCAACCCTAAACCAAACCCCAATTTTAACTTGAACGTAAGTGTGTCCTGAACTCTAACCCTAACCCTAACCCTAACCCTATGGGCCCATTCACTCTAATGATTCTCATAGACTATAATGGAGAATGGAAAAACATCCAAAATTTTTCCAAATGAAGAGTATACCCTTTAGTGTGATATGAAAATTTCATCTTATCCAACCCTAAACCAAACCCCAATTTTAACTTGAACGTAAGTGTGTCCTGAACTCTAACCCTAACCCTAACCCTATGGGCCCATTCACTCTAATGATTCTCATAGACTATAATGGAGAATGGAAAAACATCCAAAATTTTTCCAAATCAAGAGTATACCTTTCAATGTGATATGAGAATTTCATCTTCTCCAACCCTAAACCAAACCCCAATTTTAACTTGAACATAAGTGTGTCCTGAACTCTAACCCTAACCCTAACCCTAACCCTATGGGCCCATTCACTCTAATGATTCTCATAGACTATAATGGAGAATGGAAAAACATCCAAAATTTTTCCAAATCAAGAGTATACCTTTCAATGTGATATGAGAATTTCATCTTATCCAACCCTAAACCAAACCCCAATTTTAACTTGAACATAAGTGTGTCCTGAACTCTAACCCTAACCCTAACCCTAACCCTATGGGCCCATTCACTCTAATGATTCTCATAGACTATAATGGAGAATGGAAAAACATCCAAAATTTTTCCAAATCAAGAGTATACCTTTCAATGTGATATGAAAATTTCATCTTATCCAACCCTAAACCAAACCCCAATTTTAACTTGAACATAAGTGTGTCCTGAACTCTAACCCTAACCCTAACCCTATGGGCCCATTCACTCTAATGATTCTCATAGACTATAATGGAGAATGGAAAAACATCCAAAATTTTTCCAAATCAAGAGTATACCCTTCAGTGTGATATGAGAATTTCATCTTATCCAACCCTAAACCAAACCCCAATTTTAACTTGAACGTAAGTGTGTCCTGAACTCTAACCCTAACCCTAACCCTAACCCTATGGGCCCATTCACTCTAATGATTCTCATAGACTATAATGGAGACTGGAAAAACATCCAAAATTTTTCCAAATCAAGAGTATACCCTTCAGTGTGATATGAGAATTTCATCTTATCTAACCCTAAACCAAACCCCAATTTTAACTTGAACATAAGTGTGTCCTGAACTCTAACCCTACCCCTAACCCTAACCCTATGGGCCCATTCACTCTAATGATTCTCATAGACTATAATGGAGAATGGAAAAACATCCAAAAATTTTCCAAATCAAGAGTATACCCTTTAGTGTGATATGAAAATTTCATCTTATCCAACCCTAAACCAAACCCCAATTTTAACTTGAACGTAAGTGTGTCCTGAACTCTAACCCTAACCCTAACCCTATGGGCCCATTCACTCTAATGATTCTCATAGACTATAATGGAGAATGGAAAAACATCCAAAAATTTTCCAAATCAAGAGTATACCTTTCAATGTGATATGAAAATTTCATCTTATCCAACCCTAAACCAAACCCCAATTTTAACTTGAACATAAGTGTGTCCTGAACTCTAACCCTAACCCTAACCCTATGGGCCCATTCACTCTAATGATTCTCATAGACTATAATGGAGAATGGAAAAACATCCAAAATTTTTCCAAATCAAGAGTACACCCTTCAGTGTGATATGAGAATTTCATCTTATCCAACCCTAAACCAAACCCCAATTTTAACTTGAACATAAGTGTGTCCTGAACTCTAACCCTAACCCTAACCCTAAAACTAACCCTATGGGCCCATTCACTCTAATGATTCTCATAGACTATAATGGAGAATGGAAAAACATCCAAAATTTTTTCAAATCAAGAGTATACCCTTTAGTGTGATATGAAAATTTCATCTTATCCAACCCTAAACCAAACCCCAATTTTATCTTGAACGTAAGTGTGTCCTGAACTCTAACCCTAACCCTAACCCTAACCCTATGGGCCATTCACTCTAATGATTCTCATAGACTATAATGGAGAATGGAAAAACATCCAAAATTTTTCCAAATCAAGAGTATACCCTTCAGTGTGATATGAGAATTTCATCTTATCCAACCCTAAACCAAACCCCAATTTTAACTTGAACATAAGTGTGTCCTGATCTCTAACCCTAACCCTAACCCTATGGGCCCATTCACTCTAATGATTCTCATAGACTATAATGGAGAATGGAAAAACATCCAAAATTTTTCCAAATCAAGAGTATACCTTTCAATGTGATATGAAAATTTCATCTTATCCAACCCTAAACCAAACCCCAATTTTAACTTGAACATAAGTGTGTCCTGAACTCTAACCCTAACCCTAACCCTATGGGCCCATTCACTCTAATGATTCTCATAGACTATAATGGAGAATGGAAAAACATCCAAATTTTTTCCAAATCAAGAGTATACCCTTTAGTGTGATATGAAAATTTCATCTTATCCAACCCTAAACCAAACCCCAATTTTAACTTGAACGTAAGTGTGTCCTGAACTCTAACCGTAACCCTAACCCTATGGGCCCATTCACTCTAATGATTCTCATAGATTATAATGGAGAATGGAAAAACATCCAAAATTTTTCCAAATCAAGAGTATACCCTTCAGTGTGATATGAGAATTTCATCTTATCCAACCCTAAACCAAACCCCAATTTTAACTTGAACATAAGTGTTTCCTGAACTCTAACCCTAACCCTAACCCTATGGGCCCATTCACTCTAATGATTCTCATAGACTATAATGGAGAATGGAAAAACATCCAAAATTTTTCCAAATCAAGAGTATAGCTTTCAATGTGATATGAAAATTTCATCTTATCCAACCCTAAACCAAACCCCAATTTTAACTTGAACATAAGTGTGTCCTGAACTCTAACCCTAACCCTAACCCTATGGGCCCATTCACTCTAATGATTCTCATAGACTATAATGGAGAATGAAAAACATCCAAACTTTTTCCAAATCAAGAGTATACCCTTCAGTGTGATATGAGAATTTCATCTTATCCAACCCTAAACCATACCCCAATTTTAACTTGAACGTAAGTGTGTCCTGAACTCTAACCCTAACCCTAACCCTAACCCTATGGGCCCATTCACTCTAATGATTCTCATAGATTATAATGGAGAATGGAAAAACATCCAAAATTTTTCCAAACATCCAAAATTTTTCCTTCAGTGTGATATGAGAATTTCATCTTATCTAACCCTAAACCAAACCCCAATTTTAACTTGAACATAAGTGTGTCCTGAACTCTAACCCTAACCCTAACCCTAACCCTATGGGCCCATTCACTCTAATGATTCTCATAGACTATAATGGAGAATGGAAAAACATCCAAAATTTTTCCAAATCAAGAGTATACCCTTTAGTGTGATATGAAAATTTCATCTTATCCAACCCTAAACCAAACCCCAATTTTAACTTGAACGTAAGTGTGTCCTGAACTCTAACCCTAACCCTAACCCTATGGGCCCATTCACTCTTATGATTCTCATAGACTATAATGGAGAATGGAAAAACATCCAAAATTTTTCCAAATCAAGAGTATACCCTTCAGTGTGATATGAGAATTTCATCTTATCCAACCCTAAACCAAACCCCAATTTTAACTTGAACATAAGTGTGTCCTGATCTCTAACCCTAACCCTAACCCTAACCCTATGGGCCCATTCACTCTAATGATTCTCATAGACTATAATGGAGAATGGAAAAACATCCAAAATTTTTCCAAATCAAGAGTATACCTTTCAATGTGATATGAAAATTTCATCTTATCCAACCCTAAACCAAACCCAAATTTTAACTTGAACATAAGTGTGTCCTGAACTCTAACCCTAACCCTAACCCTATGGGCCCATTCACTCTAATGATTCTCATAGACTATAATGGAGAATGGAAAAACATCCAAAATTTTTCCAAATCAAGAGTATACCCTTTAGTGTGATATGAAAATTTCATCTTATCCAACCCTAAACCAAACCCCAATTTTAACTTGAACGTAAGTGTGTCCTGAACTCTAACCCTAACCCTAACCCTAACCCTATGGGCCCATTCACTCTAATGATTCTCATAGACTATAATGGAGAATGGAAAAACATCCAAAATTTTTCCAAATCAAGAGTATACCCTTCAGTGTGATATGAGAATTTCATCTTATCCAACCCTAAACCAAACCCCAATTTTAACTTGAACATAAGTGTGTCCTGATCTCTAACCCTAACCCTAACCCTAACCCTATAGGCCCATTCACTCTAATGATTCTCATAGACTATAATGGAGAATGGAAAAACATCCAAAAATTTTCCAAATCAAGAGTATACCCTTTAGTGTGATATGAGAATTTCATCTTATCCAACCCTAAACCAAACCCCAATTTTAACTTGAACATAAGTGTGTCCTGAACTCTAACCCTAACCCTAACCCTAACCCTATGGGCCCATTCACTCTAATGATTCTCATAGACTATAATGGAGAATGGAAAAACATCCAAAATTTTTCCAAATCAAGAGTATACCTTTCAATGTGATATGAGAATTTCATCTTATCCAACCCTAAACCAAACCCCAATTTTAACTTGAACATAAGTGTGTCCTGAACTCTAACCCTAACCCTAACCCTAACCCTATGGGCCCATTCACTCTAATGATTCTCATAGACTATAATGGAGAATGGAAAAACATCCAAAATTTTTCCAAATCAAGAGTATACCTTTCAATGTGATATGAAAATTTCATCTTATCCAACCCTAAACCAAACCCCAATTTTAACTTGAACATAAGTGTGTCCTGAACTCTAACCCTAACCCTAACCCTATGGGCCCATTCACTCTAATGATTCTCATAGACTATAATGGAGAATGGAAAAACATCCAAAATTTTTCCAAATCAAGAGTATACCCTTCAGTGTGATATGAGAATTTCATCTTATCCAACCCTAAACCAAACCCCAATTTTAACTTGAACGTAAGTGTGTCCTGAACTCTAACCCTAACCCTAACCCTAACCCTATGGGCCCATTCACTCTAATGATTCTCATAGACTATAATGGAGAATGGAAAAACATCCAAAATTTTTCCAAATCAAGAGTATACCCTTCAGTGTGATATGAGAATTTCATCTTATCTAACCCTAAACCAAACCCCAATTTTAACTTGAACATAAGTGTGTCCTGAACTCTAACCCTACCCCTAACCCTAACCCTATGGGCCCATTCACTCTAATGATTCTCATAGACTATAATGGAGAATGGAAAAACATCCAAAAATTTTCCAAATCAAGAGTATACCCTTTAGTGTGATATGAAAATTTCATCTTATCCAACCCTAAACCAAACCCCAATTTTAACTTGAACGTAAGTGTGTCCTGAACTCTAACCCTAACCCTAACCCTATGGGCCCATTCACTCTAATGATTCTCATAGACTATAATGGAGAATGGAAAAACATCCAAAAATTTTCCAAATCAAGAGTATACCTTTCAATGTGATATGAAAATTTCATCTTATCCAACCCTAAACCAAACCCCAATTTTAACTTGAACATAAGTGTGTCCTGAACTCTAACCCTAACCCTAACCCTATGGGCCCATTCACTCTAATGATTCTCATAGACTATAATGGAGAATGGAAAAACATCCAAAATTTTTCCAAATCAAGAGTATACCCTTCAGTGTGATATGAGAATTTCATCTTATCCAACCCTAAACCAAACCCCAATTTTAACTTGAACATAAGTGTGTCCTGAACTCTAACCCTAACCCTAACACTAACCCTATGGGCCGATTCACTCTAATGATTCTCATAGACTATAATGGAGAATGGAAAAACATCCAAAATTTTTCCAAATCAAGAGTATACCTTTCAATGTGATATGAAAATTTCATCTTATCCAACCCTAAACCAAACCCCAATTTTAACTTGAACATAAGTGTGTCCTGAACTCTAACCCTAACCCTAACCCTATGGGCCCATTCACTCTAATGATTCTCATAGACTATAATGGAGAATGGAAAAACATCCAAATTTTTCCAAATCAAGAGTATACCCTTCAGTGTGATATGAGAATTTCATCTTATCCAACCCTAAACCAAACCCCAATTTTAACTTGAACATAAGTGTGTCCTGAACTCTAACCCTAACCCTAACCCTAACCCTATGGGCCGATTCACTCTAATGATTCTCATAGACTATAATGGAGAATGGAAAAACATCCAAAATTTTTCCAAATCAAGAGTATACCTTTCAATGTGATATGAAAATTTCATCTTATCCAACCCTAAACCAAACCCCAATTTTAACTTGAACATAAGTGTGTCCTGAACTCTAACCCTAACCCTAACCCTATGGGCCCATTCACTCTAATGATTCTCATAGACTATAATGGAGAATGGAAAAACATCCAAAATTTTTCCAAATCAAGAGTATACCCTTCAGTGTGATATGAGAATTTCATCTTATCCAACCCTAAACCAAACCCCAATTTTAACTTGAACATAAGTGTGTCCTGAACTCTAACCCTAACCCTAACCCTAACCCTATGGGCCCATTCACTCTAATGATTCTCATAGACTATAATGGAGAATGGAAAAACATCCAAAAATTTTCCAAATCAAGAGTATACCCTTTAGTGTGATATGAAAATTTCATCTTATCCAACCCTAACGAAACCCCAATTTTAACTTGAACGTAAGTATGTCCTGAACTCTAACTCTAACCCTAACCCTAACCCTATGGGCCCATTCACTCTAATGATTCTCATAGACTATAATGGAGAATGGAAAAACATCCAAAATTTTTCCAAATCAAGAGTATACCTTTCAATGTGATATGAAAATTTCATCTTATCCAACCCTAAACCAAACCCCAATTTTAACTTGAACATAAGTGTGTCCTGAACTCTAACCCTAACCCTAACCCTATGGGCCCATTCACTCTAATGATTCTCATAGACTATAATGGAGAATGGAAAAACATCCAAATTTTTCCAAATCAAGAGTATACCCTTCAGTGTGACATGAGAATTTCATCTTATCCAACCCTAAACCAAACCCCAATTTTAACTTGAACGTAAGTGTGTCCTGAACTCTAACCCTAACCCTAACCCTAACCCTATGGGCCCATTCACTCTAATGATTCTCATAGACTATAATGGAGAATGAAAAACATCCAAAATTTTTCCAAATCAAGAGTATACCCTTCAGTGTGATATGAGAATTTCATCTTATCTAACCCTAAACCAAACCCCAATTTTAACTTGAACATAAGTGTGTCCTGAACTCTAACCCTACCCCTAACCCTAACCCTATGGGCCCATTCACTCTAATGATTCTCATAGACTATAATGGAGAATGGAAAAACATCCAAAAATTTTCCAAATCAAGAGTATACCCTTTAGTGTGATATGAAAATTTCATCTTATCCAACCCTAAACCAAACCCCAATTTTAACTTGAACGTAAGTGTGTCCTGAACTCTAACCCTAACCCTAACCCTATGGGCCCATTCACTCTAATGATTCTCATAGACTATAATGGAGAATGGAAAAACATCCAAAAATTTTCCAAATCAAGAGTATACCTTTCAATGTGATATGAAAATTTCATCTTATCCAACCCTAAACCAAACCCCAATTTTAACTTGAACATAAGTGTGTCCTGAACTCTAACCCTAACCCTAACCCTATGGGCCCATTCACTCTAATGATTCTCATAGACTATAATGGAGAATGGAAAAACATCCAAAATTTTTCCAAATCAAGAGTATACCTTTCAATGTGATATGAAAATTTCATCTTATCCAACCCTAAACCAAACCCAAATTTTAACTTGAACATAAGTGTGTCCTGAACTCTAACCCTAACCCTAACCCTATGGGCCCATTCACTCTAATGATTCTCACAGACTATAATGGAGAATGGAAAAACATCCAAAATTTTTCCAAATCAAGAGTATACCCTTCAGTGTGATATGAGAATTTCATCTTATCCAACCCTAAACCAAACCCCAATTTTAACTTGAACATAAGTGTGTCCTGAACTCTAACCCTAACCCTAACCCTAACCCTATGGGCCCATTCACTCTAATGATTCTCATAGACTATAATGGAGAATGGAAAAACATCCAAAAATTTTCCAAATCAAGAGTATACCCTTTAGTGTGATATGAAAATTTCATCTTATCCAACCCTAAACGAAACCCCAATTTTAACTTGAACGTAAGTATGTCCTGAACTCTAACTCTAACCCTAACCCTAACCCTATGGGCCCATTCACTCTAATGATTCTCATAGACTATAATGGAGAATGGAAAAACATCCAAAATTTTTCCAAATCAAGAGTATACCTTTCAATGTGATATGAAAATTTCATCTTATCCAACCCTAAACCAAACCCCAATTTTAACTTGAACGTAAGTGTGTCCTGAACTCTAACCCTAACCATAACCCTATGGGCCCATTCACTCTAATGATTCACTCTAATGGAGAATGGAAAAACATCCAAAATTTTTCCAAATCAAGAGTATACCCTTCAGTGTGATATGAGAATTTCATCTTATCCAACCCTAAACCAAACCCCAATTTTAACTTGAACGTAAGTGTGTCCTGAACTCTAACCCTAACCCTAACCCTAACCCTATGGGCCCATTCACTCTAATGATTCTCATAGATTATAATGGAGAATGGAAAAACATCCAAAATTTTTCCAAATCAAGAGTATACCCTTCAGTGTGATATGAGAATTTCATCTTATCCAACCCTAAACCAAACCCCAATTTTAACTTGAACATAAGTGTGTCCTGATCTCTAACCCTAACCCTAACCCTAACCCTATAGGCCCATTCACTCTAATGATTCTCATAGACTATAATGGAGAATGGAAAAACATCCAAAAATTTTCCAAATCAAGAGTATACCCTTTAGTGTGATATGAGAATTTCATCTTATCCAACCCTAAACCAAACCCCAATTTTAACTTGAACATAAGTGTGTCCTGAACTCTAACCCTAACCCTAACCCTATGGGCCCATTCACTCTAATGATTCTCATAGACTATAATGGAGAATGGAAAAACATCCAAAATTTTTCCAAATCAAGAGTATACCTTTCAATGTGATATGAAAATTTCATCTTATCCAACCCTAAACCAAACCCCAATTTTAACTTGAACATAAGTGTGTCCTGAACTCTAACCCTAACCCTAACCCTATGGGCCCATTCACTCTAATGATTCTCATAGACTATAATGGAGAATGGAAAAACATCCAAAATTTTTCCAAATCAAGAGTATACCCTTCAGTGTGATATGAGAATTTCATCTTATCCAACCCTAAACCAAACCCCAATTTTAACTTGAACGTAAGTGTGTCCTGAACTCTAACCCTAACCCTAACCCTATGGGCCCATTCACTCTAATGATTCTCATAGACTATAATGGAGAATGGAAAAACATCCAAAATTTTTCCAAATCAAGAGTATACCTTTCAATGTGATATGAAAATTTCATCTTATCCAACCCTAAACCAAACCCCAATTTTAACTTGAACATAAGTGTGTCCTGAACTCTAACCCTAACCCTAACCCTATGGGCCCATTCACTCTAATGATTCTCATAGACTATAATGGAGAATGGAAAAACATCCAAAATTTTTCCAAATCAAGAGTATACCCTTCAGTGTGATATGAGAATTTCATCTTATCCAACCCTAAACCAAACCCCAATTTTAACTTGAACATAAGTGTGTCCTGAACTCTAACCCTAACCCTAACCCTAACCCTATGGGCCCATTCACTCTAATGATTCTCATAGACTATAATGGAGAATGGAAAAACATCCAAAAATTTTCCAAATCAAGAGTATACCCTTTAGTGTGATATGAGAATGTCATCTTATCCAACCCTAAACCAAACCCCAATTTTAACTTGAACGTAAGTATGTCCTGAACTCTAACCCTAACCCTAACCCTATGGGCCCATTCACTCTAATGATTCTCATAGACTATAATGGAGAATGGAAAAACATCCAAAATTTTTCCAAATCAAGAGTATACCTTTCAATGTGATATGAAAATTTCATCTTATCCAACCCTAAACCAAACCCCAATTTTAACTTGAACATAAGTGTGTCCTGAACTCTAACCCTAACCCTAACCCTATGGGCCCATTCACTCTAATGATTCACTCTAATGGAGAATGGAAAAACATCCAAAATTTTTCCAAATCAAGAGTATACCCTTCAGTGTGATATGAGAATTTCATCTTATCCAACCCTAAACCAAACCCCAATTTTAACTTGAACGTAAGTGTGTCCTGAACTCTAACCCTAACCCTAACCCTAACCCTAACCCTATGGGCCCATTCACTCTAATGATTCTCATAGACTATAATGGAGAATGGAAAAACATCCAAAATTTTTCCAAATCAAGAGTATACCCTTCAGTGTGATATCAGAATTTCATCTTATCCAACCCTAAACCAAACCCCAATTTTAACTTGAACATAAGTGTGTCCTGATCTCTAACCCTAACCCTAACCCTAACCCTATTGGCCCATTCACTCTAATGATTCTCATAGACTATAATGGAGAATGGAAAAACATCCAAAAATTTTCCAAATCAAGAGTATACCCTTTAGTGTGATATGAGAATTTCATCTTATCCAACCCTAAACCAAACCCCAATTTTAACTTGAACATAAGTGTGTCCTGAACTCTAACCCTAACCCTAACCCTATGGGCCCATTCACTCTTATGATTCTCATAGACTATAATGGAGAATGGAAAAACATCCAAAATTTTTCCAAATCAAGAGTATACCCTTCAGTGTGATATGAGAATTTCATCTTATCTAACCCTAAACCAAACCCCAATTTTAACTTGAACATAAGTGTGTCCTGAACTCTAACCCTACCCCTAACCCTAACCCTATGGGCCCATTCACTCTAATGATTCTCATAGACTATAATGGAGAATGGAAAAACATCCAAAAATTTTCCAAATCAAGAGTATACCCTTTAGTGTGATATGAAAATTTCATCTTATCCAACCCTAAACCAAACCCCAATTTTAACTTGAACATAAGTGTGTCCTGAACTCTAACCCTAACCCTAACCCTATGGGCCCATTCACTCTAATGATTCTCATAGACTATAATGGAGAATGGAAAAACATCCAAAATTTTTCCAAATCAAGAGTATACCTTTCAATGTGATATGAAAATTTCATCTTATCCAACCCTAAACCAAACCCAAATTTTAACTTGAACATAAGTGTGTCCTGAACTCTAACCCTAACCCTAACCCTATGGGCCCATTCACTCTAATGATTCTCATAGACTATAATGGAGAATGGAAAAACATCCAAAATTTTTCCAAATCAAGAGTATACCCTTCAGTGTGATATGAGAATTTCATCTTATCCAACCCTAAACCAAACCCCAATTTTAACTTGAACATAAGTGTGTCCTGAACTCTAACCCTAACCCTAACCCTAACCCTATGGGCCCATTCACTCTAATGATTCTCATAGACTATAATGGAGAATGGAAAAACATCCAAAAATTTTCCAAATCAAGAGTATACCCTTTAGTGTGATATGAAAATTTCATCTTATCCAACCCTAAACGAAACCCCAATTTTAACTTGAACGTAAGTATGTCCTGAACTCTAACTCTAACCCTAACCCTAACCCTATGGGCCCATTCACTCTAATGATTCTCATAGACTATAATGGAGAATGGAAAAACATCCAAAATTTTTCCAAATCAAGAGTATACCTTTCAATGTGATATGAAAATTTCATCTTATCCAACCCTAAACCAAACCCCAATTTTAACTTGAACGTAAGTGTGTCCTGAACTCTAACCCTAACCATAACCCTATGGGCCCATTCACTCTAATGATTCACTCTAATGGAGAATGGAAAAACATCCAAAATTTTTCCAAATCAAGAGTATACCCTTCAGTGTGATATGAGAATTTCATCTTATCCAACCCTAAACCAAACCCCAATTTTAACTTGAACGTAAGTGTGTCCTGAACTCTAACCCTAACCCTAACCCTAACCCTATGGGCCCATTCACTCTAATGATTCTCATAGACTATAATGGAGAATGGAAAAACATCCAAAATTTTTCCAAATCAAGAGTATACCCTTCAGTGTGATATGAGAATTTCATCTTATCCAACCCTAAACCAAACCCCAATTTTAACTTGAACATAAGTGTGTCCTGATCTCTAACCCTAACCCTAACCCTAACCCTATAGGCCCATTCACTCTAATGATTCTCATAGACTATAATGGAGAATGGAAAAACATCCAAAAATTTTCCAAATCAAGAGTATACCCTTTAGTGTGATATGAGAATTTCATCTTATCCAACCCTAAACCAAACCCCAATTTTAACTTGAACATAAGTGTGTCCTGAACTCTAACCCTAACCCTAACCCTATGGGCCCATTCACTCTAATGATTCTCATAGACTATAATGGAGAATGGAAAAACATCCAAAATTTTTCCAAATCAAGAGTATACCTTTCAATGTGATATGAAAATTTCATCTTATCCAACCCTAAACCAAACCCCAATTTTAACTTGAACATAAGTGTGTCCTGAACTCTAACCCTAACCCTAACCCTATGGGCCCATTCACTCTAATGATTCTCATAGACTATAATGGAGAATGGAAAAACATCCAAAATTTTTCCAAATCAAGAGTATACCCTTCAGTGTGATATGAGAATTTCATCTTATCCAACCCTAAACCAAACCCCAATTTTAACTTGAACGTAAGTGTGTCCTGAACTCTAACCCTAACCCTAACCCTATGGGCCCATTCACTCTAATGATTCTCATAGACTATAATGGAGAATGGAAAAACATCCAAAATTTTTCCAAATCAAGAGTATACCTTTCAATGTGATATGAAAATTTCATCTTATCCAACCCTAAACCAAACCCCAATTTTAACTTGAACATAAGTGTGTCCTGAACTCTAACCCTAACCCTAACCCTATGGGCCCATTCACTCTAATGATTCTCATAGACTATAATGGAGAATGGAAAAACATCCAAAATTTTTCCAAATCAAGAGTATACCCTTCAGTGTGATATGAGAATTTCATCTTATCCAACCCTAAACCAAACCCCAATTTTAACTTGAACATAAGTGTGTCCTGAACTCTAACCCTAACCCTAACCCTAACCCTATGGGCCCATTCACTCTAATGATTCTCATAGACTATAATGGAGAATGGAAAAACATCCAAAAATTTTCCAAATCAAGAGTATACCCTTTAGTGTGATATGAGAATGTCATCTTATCCAACCCTAAACCAAACCCCAATTTTAACTTGAACGTAAGTATGTCCTGAACTCTAACCCTAACCCTAACCCTATGGGCCCATTCACTCTAATGATTCTCATAGACTATAATGGAGAATGGAAAAACATCCAAAATTTTTCCAAATCAAGAGTATACCTTTCAATGTGATATGAAAATTTCATCTTATCCAACCCTAAACCAAACCCCAATTTTAACTTGAACATAAGTGTGTCCTGAACTCTAACCCTAACCCTAACCCTATGGGCCCATTCACTCTAATGATTCACTCTAATGGAGAATGGAAAAACATCCAAAATTTTTCCAAATCAAGAGTATACCCTTCAGTGTGATATGAGAATTTCATCTTATCCAACCCTAAACCAAACCCCAATTTTAACTTGAACGTAAGTGTGTCCTGAACTCTAACCCTAACCCTAACCCTAACCCTAACCCTATGGGCCCATTCACTCTAATGATTCTCATAGACTATAATGGAGAATGGAAAAACATCCAAAATTTTTCCAAATCAAGAGTATACCCTTCAGTGTGATATGAGAATTTCATCTTATCCAACCCTAAACCAAACCCCAATTTTAACTTGAACATAAGTGTGTCCTGATCTCTAACCCTAACCCTAACCCTAACCCTATTGGCCCATTCACTCTAATGATTCTCATAGACTATAATGGAGAATGGAAAAACATCCAAAAATTTTCCAAATCAAGAGTATACCCTTTAGTGTGATATGAGAATTTCATCTTATCCAACCCTAAACCAAACCCCAATTTTAACTTGAACATAAGTGTGTCCTGAACTCTAACCCTAACCCTAACCCTATGGCCCCATTCACTCTTATGATTCTCATAGACTATAATGGAGAATGGAAAAACATCCAAAATTTTTCCAAATCAAGAGTATACCTTTCAATGTGATATGAAAATTTCATCTTATCCAACCCTAAACCAAACCCCAATTTTAACTTGAACATAAGTGTGTCCTGAACTCTAACCCTAACCCTAACCCTATGGGCCCATTCACTCTAATGATTCTCATAGACTATAATGGAGAATGGAAAAACATCCAAAATTTTTCCAAATCAAGAGTATACCCTTCAGTGTGATATGAGAATTTCATCTTATCCAACCCTAAACCAAACCCCAATTTTAACTTGAACATAAGTGTGTCCTGAACTCTAACCCTAACCCTAACCCTAACCCTATGGGCCCATTCACTCTAATGATTCTCATAGACTATAATGGAGAATGGAAAAACATCCAAAAATTTTCCAAATCAAGAGTATACCCTTTAGTGTGATATGAGAATGTCATCTTATCCAACCCTAAACCAAACCCCAATTTTAACTTGAACGTAAGTATGTCCTGAACTCTAACCCTAACCCTAACCCTATGGGCCCATTCACTCTAATGATTCTCATAGACTATAATGGAGAATGGAAAAACATCCAAAATTTTTCCAAATCAAGAGTATACCTTTCAATGTGATATGAAAATTTCATCTTATCCAACCCTAAACCAAACCCCAATTTTAACTTGAACATAAGTGTGTCCTGAACTCTAACCCTAACCCTAACCCTATGGGCCCATTCACTCTAATGATTCACTCTAATGGAGAATGGAAAAACATCCAAAATTTTTCCAAATCAAGAGTATACCCTTCAGTGTGATATGAGAATTTCATCTTATCCAACCCTAAACCAAACCCCAATTTTAACTTGAACGTAAGTGTGTCCTGAACTCTAACCCTAACCCTAACCCTAACCCTAACCCTATGGGCCCATTCACTCTAATGATTCTCATAGACTATAATGGAGAATGGAAAAACATCCAAAATTTTTCCAAATCAAGAGTATACCCTTCAGTGTGATATGAGAATTTCATCTTATCCAACCCTAAACCAAACCCCAATTTTAACTTGAACATAAGTGTGTCCTGATCTCTAACCCTAACCCTAACCCTAACCCTATTGGCCCATTCACTCTAATGATTCTCATAGACTATAATGGAGAATGGAAAAACATCCAAAAATTTTCCAAATCAAGAGTATACCCTTTAGTGTGATATGAGAATTTCATCTTATCCAACCCTAAACCAAACCCCAATTTTAACTTGAACATAAGTGTGTCCTGAACTCTAACCCTAACCCTAACCCTATGGGCCCATTCACTCTTATGATTCTCATAGACTATAATGGAGAATGGAAAAACATCCAAAATTTTTCCAAATCAAGAGTATACCTTTCAATGTGATATGAAAATTTCATCTTATCCAACCCTAAAACAAAACCCCAATTTTAACTTGAACATAAGTGTGTCCTGAACTCTAACCCTAACCCTAACCCTAACCCTATGGGCCCATTCACTCTTATGATTCTCATAGACTATAATGGAGAATGGAAAAACATCCAAAATTTTTCCAAATCAAGAGTATACCCTTCAGTGTGATATGAGAATTTCATCTTATCCAACCCTAAACCAAACCCCAATTTTAACTTGAACATAAGTGTGTCCTGATCTCTAACCCTAACCCTAACCCTAACCCTATGGGCCCATTCACTCTAATGATTCTCATAGACTATAATGGAGAATGGAAAAACATCCAAAATTTTTCCAAATCAAGAGTATACCTTTCAATGTGATATGAAAATTTCATCTTATCCAACCCTAAACCAAACCCAAATTTTAACTTGAACATAAGTGTGTCCTGAACTCTAACCCTAACCCTAACCCTATGGGCCCATTCACTCTAATGATTCTCATAGACTATAATGGAGAATGGAAAAACATCCAAAATTTTTCCAAATCAAGAGTATACCCTTTAGTGTGATATGAAAATTTCATCTTATCCAACCCTAAACCAAACCCCAATTTTAACTTGAACGTAAGTGTGTCCTGAACTCTAACCCTAACCCTAACCCTAACCCTATGGGCCCATTCACTCTAATGATTCTCATAGACTATAATGGAGAATGGAAAAACATCCAAAATTTTTCCAAATCAAGAGTATACCCTTCAGTGTGATATGAGAATTTCATCTTATCCAACCCTAAACCAAACCCCAATTTTAACTTGAACATAAGTGTGTCCTGATCTCTAACCCTAACCCTAACCCTAACCCTATAGGCCCATTCACTCTAATGATTCTCATAGACTATAATGGAGAATGGAAAAACATCCAAAAATTTTCCAAATCAAGAGTATACCCTTTAGTGTGATATGAGAATGTCATCTTATCCAACCCTAAACCAAACCCCAATTTTAACTTGAACATAAGTGTGTCCTGAACTCTAACCCTAACCCTAACCCTAACCCTATGGGCCCATTCACTCTAATGATTCTCATAGACTATAATGGAGAATGGAAAAACATCCAAAATTTTTCCAAATCAAGAGTATACCTTTCAATGTGATATGAGAATTTCATCTTATCCAACCCTAAACCAAACCCCAATTTTAACTTGAACATAAGTGTGTCCTGAACTCTAACCCTAACCCTAACCCTAACCCTATGGGCCCATTCACTCTAATGATTCTCATAGACTATAATGGAGAATGGAAAAACATCCAAAATTTTTCCAAATCAAGAGTATACCCTTCAGTGTGATATGAGAATTTCATCTTATCCAACCCTAAACCAAACCCCAATTTTAACTTGAACGTAAGTGTATCCTGAACTCTAACCCTAACCCTAACCCTAACCCTATGGGCCCATTCACTCTAATGATTCTCATAGACTATAATGGAGAATGGAAAAACATCCAAAATTTTTCCAAATCAAGAGTATACCCTTCAGTGTGATATGAGAATTTCATCTTATCTAACCCTAAACCAAACCCCAATTTTAACTTGAACATAAGTGTGTCCTGAACTCTAACCCTACCCCTAACCCTAACCCTATGGGCCCATTCACTCTAATGATTCTCATAGACTATAATGGAGAATGGAAAAACATCCAAAAATTTTCCAAATCAAGAGTATACCCTTTAGTGTGATATGAAAATTTCATCTTATCCAACCCTAAACCAAACCCCAATTTTAACTTGAACGTAAGTGTGTCCTGAACTCTAACCCTAACCCTAACCCTATGGGCCCATTCACTCTAATGATTCTCATAGACTATAATGGAGAATGGAAAAACATCCAAAAATTTTCCAAATCAAGAGTATACCTTTCAATGTGATATGAAAATTTCATCTTATCCAACCCTAAACCAAACCCCAATTTTAACTTGAACATAAGTGTGTCCTGAACTCTAACCCTAACCCTAACCCTATGGGCCCATTCACTCTAATGATTCTCATAGACTATAATGGAGAATGGAAAAACATCCAAAATTTTTCCAAATCAAGAGTATACCCTTCAGTGTGATATGAGAATTTCATCTTATCCAACCCTAAACCAAACCCCAATTTTAACTTGAACATAAGTGTGTCCTGAACTCTAACCCTAACCCTAACCCTAACCCTATGGGCCCATTCACTCTAATGATTCTCATAGACTATAATGGAGAATGGAAAAACATCCAAAATTTTTCCAAATCAAGAGTATACCTTTCAATGTGATATGAAAATTTCATCTTATCCAACCCTAAACCAAACCCCAATTTTAACTTGAACATAAGTGTGTCCTGAACTCTAACCCTAACCCTAACCCTATGGGCCCATTCACTCTAATGATTCACTCTAATGGAGAATGGAAAAACATCCAAAATTTTTCCAAATCAAGAGTATACCCTTCAGTGTGATATGAGAATTTCATCTTATCCAACCCTAAACCAAACCCCAATTTTAACTTGAACGTAAGTGTGTCCTGAACTCTAACCCTAACCCTAACCCTAACCCTAACCCTATGGGCCCATTCACTCTAATGATTCTCATAGACTATAATGGAGAATGGAAAAACATCCAAAATTTTTCCAAATCAAGAGTATACCCTTCAGTGTGATATGAGAATTTCATCTTATCCAACCCTAAACCAAACCCCAATTTTAACTTGAACATAAGTGTGTCCTGATCTCTAACCCTAACCCTAACCCTAACCCTATTGGCCCATTCACTCTAATGATTCTCATAGACTATAATGGAGAATGGAAAAACATCCAAAAATTTTCCAAATCAAGAGTATACCCTTTAGTGTGATATGAGAATTTCATCTTATCCAACCCTAAACCAAACCCCAATTTTAACTTGAACATAAGTGTGTCCTGAACTCTAACCCTAACCCTAACCCTATGGGCCCATTCACTCTTATGATTCTCATAGACTATAATGGAGAATGGAAAAACATCCAAAATTTTTCCAAATCAAGAGTATACCTTTCAATGTGATATGAAAATTTCATCTTATCCAACCCTAAAACAAAACCCCAATTTTAACTTGAACATAAGTGTGTCCTGAACTCTAACCCTAACCCTAACCCTAACCCTATGGGCCCATTCACTCTTATGATTCTCATAGACTATAATGGAGAATGGAAAAACATCCAAAATTTTTCCAAATCAAGAGTATACCCTTCAGTGTGATATGAGAATTTCATCTTATCCAACCCTAAACCAAACCCCAATTTTAACTTGAACATAAGTGTGTCCTGATCTCTAACCCTAACCCTAACCCTAACCCTATGGGCCCATTCACTCTAATGATTCTCATAGACTATAATGGAGAATGGAAAAACATCCAAAATTTTTCCAAATCAAGAGTATACCTTTCAATGTGATATGAAAATTTCATCTTATCCAACCCTAAACCAAACCCAAATTTTAACTTGAACATAAGTGTGTCCTGAACTCTAACCCTAACCCTAACCCTATGGGCCCATTCACTCTAATGATTCTCATAGACTATAATGGAGAATGGAAAAACATCCAAAATTTTTCCAAATCAAGAGTATACCCTTTAGTGTGATATGAAAATTTCATCTTATCCAACCCTAAACCAAACCCCAATTTTAACTTGAACGTAAGTGTGTCCTGAACTCTAACCCTAACCCTAACCCTAACCCTATGGGCCCATTCACTCTAATGATTCTCATAGACTATAATGGAGAATGGAAAAACATCCAAAATTTTTCCAAATCAAGAGTATACCCTTCAGTGTGATATGAGAATTTCATCTTATCCAACCCTAAACCAAACCCCAATTTTAACTTGAACATAAGTGTGTCCTGATCTCTAACCCTAACCCTAACCCTAACCCTATAGGCCCATTCACTCTAATGATTCTCATAGACTATAATGGAGAATGGAAAAACATCCAAAAATTTTCCAAATCAAGAGTATACCCTTTAGTGTGATATGAGAATGTCATCTTATCCAACCCTAAACCAAACCCCAATTTTAACTTGAACATAAGTGTGTCCTGAACTCTAACCCTAACCCTAACCCTAACCCTATGGGCCCATTCACTCTAATGATTCTCATAGACTATAATGGAGAATGGAAAAACATCCAAAATTTTTCCAAATCAAGAGTATACCTTTCAATGTGATATGAGAATTTCATCTTATCCAACCCTAAACCAAACCCCAATTTTAACTTGAACATAAGTGTGTCCTGAACTCTAACCCTAACCCTAACCCTAACCCTATGGGCCCATTCACTCTAATGATTCTCATAGACTATAATGGAGAATGGAAAAACATCCAAAATTTTTCCAAATCAAGAGTATACCCTTCAGTGTGATATGAGAATTTCATCTTATCCAACCCTAAACCAAACCCCAATTTTAACTTGAACGTAAGTGTATCCTGAACTCTAACCCTAACCCTAACCCTAACCCTATGGGCCCATTCACTCTAATGATTCTCATAGACTATAATGGAGAATGGAAAAACATCCAAAATTTTTCCAAATCAAGAGTATACCCTTCAGTGTGATATGAGAATTTCATCTTATCTAACCCTAAACCAAACCCCAATTTTAACTTGAACATAAGTGTGTCCTGAACTCTAACCCTACCCCTAACCCTAACCCTATGGGCCCATTCACTCTAATGATTCTCATAGACTATAATGGAGAATGGAAAAACATCCAAAAATTTTCCAAATCAAGAGTATACCCTTTAGTGTGATATGAAAATTTCATCTTATCCAACCCTAAACCAAACCCCAATTTTAACTTGAACGTAAGTGTGTCCTGAACTCTAACCCTAACCCTAACCCTATGGGCCCATTCACTCTAATGATTCTCATAGACTATAATGGAGAATGGAAAAACATCCAAAAATTTTCCAAATCAAGAGTATACCTTTCAATGTGATATGAAAATTTCATCTTATCCAACCCTAAACCAAACCCCAATTTTAACTTGAACATAAGTGTGTCCTGAACTCTAACCCTAACCCTAACCCTATGGGCCCATTCACTCTAATGATTCTCATAGACTATAATGGAGAATGGAAAAACATCCAAAATTTTTCCAAATCAAGAGTATACCCTTCAGTGTGATATGAGAATTTCATCTTATCCAACCCTAAACCAAACCCCAATTTTAACTTGAACATAAGTGTGTCCTGAACTCTAACCCTAACCCTAACCCTAACCCTATGGGCCCATTCACTCTAATGATTCTCATAGACTATAATGGAGAATGGAAAAACATCCAAAATTTTTCCAAATCAAGAGTATACCTTTCAATGTGATATGAAAATTTCATCTTATCCAACCCTAAACCAAACCCCAATTTTAACTTGAACATAAGTGTGTCCTGAACTCTAACCCTAACCCTAACCCTATGGGCCCATTTACTCTAATGATTCTCATAGACTATAATGGAGAATGGAAAAACATCCAAAATTTTTCCAAATCAAGAGTATACCCTTCAGTGTGATATGAGAATTTCATCTTATCCAACCCTAAACCAAACCCCAATTTTAACTTGAACATAAGTGTGTCCTGAACTCTAACCCTAACCCTAACCCTAACCCTATGGGCCCATTCACTCTAATGATTCTCATAGACTATAATGGAGAATGGAAAAACATCCAAAAATTTTCCAAATCAAGAGTATACCCTTTAGTGTGATATGAAAATTTCATCTTATCCAACCCTAAACGAAACCCCAATTTTAACTTGAACGTAAGTATGTCCTGAACTCTAACTCTAACCCTAACCCTAACCCTATGGGCCCATTCACTCTAATGATTCTCATAGACTATAATGGAGAATGGAAAAACATCCAAAATTTTTCCAAATCAAGAGTATACCTTTCAATGTGATATGAAAATTTCATCTTATCCAACCCTAAACCAAACCCCAATTTTAACTTGAACATAAGTGTGTCCTGAACTCTAACCCTAACCCTAACCCTATGGGCCGATTCACTCTAATGATTCTCATAGACTATAATGGAGAATGGAAAAACATCCAAAATTTTTCCAAATCAAGAGTATACCTTTCAATGTGATATGAAAATTTCATCTTATCCAACCCTAAACCAAACCCCAATTTTAACTTGAACATAAGTGTGTCCTGAACTCTAACCCTAACCCTAACCCTATGGGCCCATTCACTCTAATGATTCTCATAGACTATAATGGAGAATGGAAAAACATCCAAAATTTTTCCAAATCAAGAGTATACCCTTCAGTGTGATATGAGAATTTCATCTTATCCAACCCTAAACCAAACCCCAATTTTAACTTGAACGTAAGTGTGTCCTGAACTCTAACCCTAACCCTAACCCTATGGGCCCATTCACTCTAATGATTCTCATAGACTATAATGGAGAATGGAAAAACATCCAAAATTTTTCCAAATCAAGAGTATACCTTTCAATGTGATATGAAAATTTCATCTTATCCAACCCTAAACCAAACCCCAATTTTAACTTGAACATAAGTGTGTCCTGAACTCTAACCCTAACCCTAACCCTATGGGCCCATTCACTCTAATGATTCACTCTAATGGAGAATGGAAAAACATCCAAAATTTTTCCAAATCAAGAGTATACCCTTCAGTGTGATATGAGAATTTCATCTTATCCAACCCTAAACCAAACCCCAATTTTAACTTGAACGTAAGTGTGTCCTGAACTCTAACCCTAACCCTAACCCTAACCCTATGGGCCCATTCACTCTAATGATTCTCATAGACTATAATGGAGAATGGAAAAACATCCAAAATTTTTCCAAATCAAGAGTATACCCTTCAGTGTGATATGAGAATTTCATCTTATCCAACCCTAAACCAAACCCCAATTTTAACTTGAACATAAGTGTGTCCTGATCTCTAACCCTAACCCTAACCCTAACCCTATAGGCCCATTCACTCTAATGATTCTCATAGACTATAATGGAGAATGGAAAAACATCCAAAAATTTTCCAAATCAAGAGTATACCCTTTAGTGTGATATGAGAATTTCATCTTATCCAACCCTAAACCAAACCCCAATTTTAACTTGAACATAAGTGTGTCCTGAACTCTAACCCTAACCCTAACCCTATGGGCCCATTCACTCTTATGATTCTCATAGACTATAATGGAGAATGGAAAAACATCCAAAATTTTTCCAAATCAAGAGTATACCTTTCAATGTGATATGAAAATTTCATCTTATCCAACCCTAAAACAAAACCCCAATTTTAACTTGAACATAAGTGTGTCCTGAACTCTAACCCTAACCCTAACCCTATGGGCCCATTCACTCTAATGATTCTCATAGACTATAATGGAGAATGGAAAAACATCCAAAATTTTTCCAAATCAAGAGTATACCCTTCAGTGTGATATGAGAATTTCATCTTATCCAACCCTAAACCAAACCCCAATTTTAACTTGAACGTAAGTGTGTCCTGAACTCTAACCCTAACCCTAACCCTATGGGCCCATTCACTCTAATGATTCTCATAGACTATAATGGAGAATGGAAAAACATCCAAAATTTTTCCAAACATCCAAAATTTTTCCTTCAGTGTGATATGAGAATTTCATCTTATCTAACCCTAAACCAAACCCCAATTTTAACTTGAACATAAGTGTGTCCTGAACTCTAACCCTAACCCTAACCCTAACCCTAAGCCTATGGGCCCATTCACTCTAATGATTCTCATAGACTATAATGGAGAATGGAAAAACATCCAAAAATTTTCCAAATCAAGAGTATACCCTTTAGTGTGATATGAAAATTTCATCTTATCCAACCCTAAACCAAACCCCAATTTTAACTTGAACGTAAGTGTGTCCTGAACTCTAACCCTAACCCTAACCCTAACCCTATGGGCCCATTCACTCTAATGATTCTCATAGACTATAATGGAGAATGGAAAAACATCCAAAATTTTTCCAAATCAAGAGTATACCCTTCAGTGTGATATGAGAATTTCATCTTATCCAACCCTAAACCAAACCCCAATTTTAACTTGAACATAAGTGTGTCCTGATCTCTAACCCTAACCCTAACCCTAACCCTATGGGCCCATTCACTCTAATGATTCTCATAGACTATAATGGAGAATGGAAAAACATCCAAAATTTTTCCAAATCAAGAGTATACCTTTCAATGTGATATGAAAATTTCATCTTATCCAACCCTAAACCAAACCCCAATTTTAACTTGAACATAAGTGTGTCCTGAACTCTAACCCTAACCCTAACCCTATGGGCCCATTCACTCTAATGATTCTCATAGACTATAATGGAGAATGGAAAAACATCCAAAATTTTTCCAAATCAAGAGTATACCCTTTAGTGTGATATGAAAATTTCATCTTATCCAACCCTAAACCAAACCCCAATTTTAACTTGAACGTAAGTGTGTCCTGAACTCTAACCCTAACCCTAACCCTAACCCTATGGGCCCATTCACTCTAATGATTCTCATAGACTATAATGGAGAATGGAAAAACATCCAAAATTTTTCCAAATCAAGAGTATACCCTTCAGTGTGATATGAGAATTTCATCTTATCCAACCCTAAACCAAACCCCAATTTTAACTTGAACATAAGTGTGTCCTGATCTCTAACCCTAACCCTAACCCTAACCCTATAGGCCCATTCACTCTAATGATTCTCATAGACTATAATGGAGAATGGAAAAACATCCAAAAATTTTCCAAATCAAGAGTATACCCTTTAGTGTGATATGAGAATTTCATCTTATCCAACCCTAAACCAAACCCCAATTTTAACTTGAACATAAGTGTGTCCTGAACTCTAACCCTAACCCTAACCCTAACCCTATGGGCCCATTCACTCTAATGATTCTCATAGACTATAATGGAGAATGGAAAAACATCCAAAATTTTTCCAAATCAAGAGTATACCTTTCAATGTGATATGAGAATTTCATCTTATCCAACCCTAAACCAAACCCCAATTTTAACTTGAACATAAGTGTGTCCTGAACTCTAACCCTAACCCTAACCCTAACCCTATGGGCCCATTCACTCTAATGATTCTCATAGACTATAATGGAGAATGGAAAAACATCCAAAATTTTTCCAAATCAAGAGTATACCTTTCAATGTGATATGAAAATTTCATCTTATCCAACCCTAAACCAAACCCCAATTTTAACTTGAACATAAGTGTGTCCTGAACTCTAACCCTAACCCTAACCCTATGGGCCCATTCACTCTAATGATTCTCATAGACTATAATGGAGAATGGAAAAACATCCAAAATTTTTCCAAATCAAGAGTATACCTTTCAATGTGATATGAAAATTTCATCTTATCCAACCCTAAACCAAACCCCAATTTTAACTTGAACATAAGTGTGTCCTGAACTCTAACCCTAACCCTAACCCTATGGGCCCATTCACTCTAATGATTCTCATAGACTATAATGGAGAATGGAAAAACATCCAAAATTTTTCCAAATCAAGAGTATACCCTTCAGTGTGATATGAGAATTTCATCTTATCCAACCCTAAACCAAACCCCAATTTTAACTTGAACGTAAGTGTGTCCTGAACTCTAACCCTAACCCTAACCCTAACCCTAACCCTATGGGCCCATTCACTCTAATGATTCTCATAGACTATAATGGAGAATGGAAAAACATCCAAAATTTTTCCAAATCTAGAGTATACCCTTCAGTGTGATATGAGAATTTCATCTTATCTAACCCTAAACCAAACCCCAATTTTAACTTGAACATAAGTGTGTCCTGAACTCTAACCCTACCCCTAACCCTAACCCTATGGGCCCATTCACTCTAATGATTCTCATAGACTATAATGGAGAATGGAAAAACATCCAAAAATTTTCCAAATCAAGAGTATACCCTTTAGTGTGATATGAAAATTTCATCTTATCCAACCCTAAACCAAACCCCAATTTTAACTTGAACGTAAGTGTGTCCTGAACTCTAACCCTAACCCTAACCGTATGGGCCCATTCACTCTAATGATTCTCATAGACTATAATGGAGAATGGAAAAACATCCAAAATTTTTCCAAATGAAGAGTATACCTTTCAATGTGATATGAAAATTTCATCTTATCCAACCCTAAACCAAACCCCAATTTTAACTTGAACATAAGTGTGTCCTGAACTCTAACCCTAACCCTAACCCTATGGGCCCATTCACTCTAATGATTCTCATAGACTATAATGGAGAATGGAAAAACATCCAAAATTTTTCCAAATCAAGAGTATACCCTTCAGTGTGATATGAGAATTTCATCTTATCCAACCCTAAACCAAACCCCAATTTTAACTTGAACATAAGTGTGTCCTGAACTCTAACCCTAACCCTAACCCTAACCCTATGGGCCCATTCACTCTAATGATTCTCATAGACTATAATGGAGAATGGAAAAACATCCAAAATTTTTCCAAATCAAGAGTATACCTTTCAATGTGATATGAAAATTTCATCTTATCCAACCCTAAACCAAACCCCAATTTTAACTTGAACATAAGTGTGTCCTGAACTCTAACCCTAACCCTAACCCTATGGGCCCATTCACTCTAATGATTCTCATAGACTATAATGGAGAATGGAAAAACATCCAAAATTTTTCCAAATCAAGAGTATACCCTTCAGTGTGATATGAGAATTTCATCTTATCCAACCCTAAACCAAACCCCAATTTTAACTTGAACATAAGTGTGTCCTGAACTCTAACCCTAACCCTAACCCTAACCCTATGGGCCCATTCACTCTAATGATTCTCATAGACTATAATGGAGAATGGAAAAACATCCAAAATTTTTCCAAATCAAGAGTATACCTTTCAATGTGATATGAAAATTTCATCTTATCCAACCCTAAACCAAACCCCAATTTTAACTTGAACATAAGTGTGTCCTGAACTCTAACCCTAACCCTAACCCTATGGGCCCATTCACTCTAATGATTCTCATAGACTATAATGGAGAATGGAAAAACATCCAAAATTTTTCCAAATCAAGAGTATACCCTTCAGTGTGATATGAGAATTTCATCTTATCCAACCCTAAACCAAACCCCAATTTTAACTTGAACATAAGTGTGTCCTGAACTCTAACCCTAACCCTAACCCTAACCCTATGGGCCCATTCACTCTAATGATTCTCATAGACTATAATGGAGAATGGAAAAACATCCAAATTTTTTCCAAATCAAGAGTATACCCTTTAGTGTGATATGAAAATTTCATCTTATCCAACCCTAAACCAAACCCCAATTTTAACTTGAACGTAAGTGTGTCCTGAACTCTAACCCTAACCCTAACCCTAACCCTATGGGCCCATTCACTCTAATGATTCTCATAGACTATAATGGAGAATGGAAAAACATCCAAAATTTTTCCAAATCAAGAGTATACCCTTCAGTGTGATATGAGAATTTCATCTTATCCAACCCTAAACCAAACCCCAATTTTAACTTGAACATAAGTGTGTCCTGATCTCTAACCCTAACCCTAACCCTAACCCTATGGGCCCATTCACTCTAATGATTCTCATAGACTATAATGGAGAATGGAAAAACATCCAAAAATTTTCCAAATCAAGAGTATACCCTTTAGTGTGATATGAGAATTTCATCTTATCCAACCCTAAACCAAACCCCAATTTTAACTTGAACATAAGTGTGTCCTGAACTCTAACCCTAACCCTAACCCTAACCCTATGGGCCCATTCACTCTAATGATTCTCATAGACTATAATGGAGAATGGAAAAACATCCAAAATTTTTCCAAATCAAGAGTATACCTTTCAATGTGATATGAGAATTTCATCTTATCCAACCCTAAACCAAACCCCAATTTTAACTTGAACATAAGTGTGTCCTGAACTCTAACCCTAACCCTAACCGTATGGGCCCATTCACTCTAATGATTCTCATAGACTATAATGGAGAATGGAAAAACATCCAAAATTTTTCCAAATGAAGAGTATACCTTTCAATGTGATATGAAAATTTCATCTTATCCAACCCTAAACCAAACCCCAATTTTAACTTGAACATAAGTGTGTCCTGAACTCTAACCCTAACCCTAACCCTATGGGCCCATTCACTCTAATGATTCTCATAGACTATAATGGAGAATGGAAAAACATCCAAAATTTTTCCAAATCAAGAGTATACCCTTCAGTGTGATATGAGAATTTCATCTTATCCAACCCTAAACCAAACCCCAATTTTAACTTGAACATAAGTGTGTCCTGAACTCTAACCCTAACCCTAACCCTAACCCTATGGGCCCATTCACTCTAATGATTCTCATAGACTATAATGGAGAATGGAAAAACATCCAAAATTTTTCCAAATCAAGAGTATACCTTTCAATGTGATATGAAAATTTCATCTTATCCAACCCTAAACCAAACCCCAATTTTAACTTGAACATAAGTGTGTCCTGAACTCTAACCCTAACCCTAACCCTATGGGCCCATTCACTCTAATGATTCTCATAGACTATAATGGAGAATGGAAAAACATCCAAAATTTTTCCAAATCAAGAGTATACCCTTCAGTGTGATATGAGAATTTCATCTTATCCAACCCTAAACCAAACCCCAATTTTAACTTGAACATAAGTGTGTCCTGAACTCTAACCCTAACCCTAACCCTAACCCTATGGGCCCATTCACTCTAATGATTCTCATAGACTATAATGGAGAATGGAAAAACATCCAAATTTTTTCCAAATCAAGAGTATACCCTTTAGTGTGATATGAAAATTTCATCTTATCCAACCCTAAACCAAACCCCAATTTTAACTTGAACGTAAGTGTGTCCTGAACTCTAACCCTAACCCTAACCCTAACCCTATGGGCCCATTCACTCTAATGATTCTCATAGACTATAATGGAGAATGGAAAAACATCCAAAATTTTTCCAAATCAAGAGTATACCCTTCAGTGTGATATGAGAATTTCATCTTATCCAACCCTAAACCAAACCCCAATTTTAACTTGAACATAAGTGTGTCCTGATCTCTAACCCTAACCCTAACCCTAACCCTATGGGCCCATTCACTCTAATGATTCTCATAGACTATAATGGAGAATGGAAAAACATCCAAAAATTTTCCAAATCAAGAGTATACCCTTTAGTGTGATATGAGAATTTCATCTTATCCAACCCTAAACCAAACCCCAATTTTAACTTGAACATAAGTGTGTCCTGAACTCTAACCCTAACCCTAACCCTAACCCTATGGGCCCATTCACTCTAATGATTCTCATAGACTATAATGGAGAATGGAAAAACATCCAAAATTTTTCCAAATCAAGAGTATACCTTTCAATGTGATATGAGAATTTCATCTTATCCAACCCTAAACCAAACCCCAATTTTAACTTGAACATAAGTGTGTCCTGAACTCTAACCCTAACCCTAACCCTAACCCTATGGGCCCATTCACTCTAATGATTCTCATAGACTATAATGGAGAATGGAAAAACATCCAAAATTTTTCCAAATCAAGAGTATACCTTTCAATGTGATATGAAAATTTCATCTTATCCAACCCTAAACCAAACCCCAATTTTAACTTGAACATAAGTGTGTCCTGAACTCTAACCCTAACCCTAACCCTATGGGCCCATTCACTCTAATGATTCTCATAGACTATAATGGAGAATGGAAAAACATCCAAAATTTTTCCAAATCAAGAGTATACCCTTCAGTGTGATATGAGAATTTCATCTTATCCAACCCTAAACCAAACCCCAATTTTAACTTGAACGTAAGTGTGTCCTGAACTCTAACCCTAACCCTAACCCTAACCCTATGGGCCCATTCACTCTAATGATTCTCATAGACTATAATGGAGAATGGAAAAACATCCAAAATTTTTCCAAATCTAGAGTATACCCTTCAGTGTGATATGAGAATTTCATCTTATCTAACCCTAAACCAAACCCCAATTTTAACTTGAACATAAGTGTGTCCTGAACTCTAACCCTACCCCTAACCCTAACCCTATGGGCCCATTCACTCTAATGATTCTCATAGACTATAATGGAGAATGGAAAAACATCCAAAAATTTTCCAAATCAAGAGTATACCCTTTAGTGTGATATGAAAATTTCATCTTATCCAACCCTAAACCAAACCCCAATTTTAACTTGAACGTAAGTGTGTCCTGAACTCTAACCCTAACCCTAACCCTATGGGCCCATTCACTCTAATGATTCTCATAGACTATAATGGAGAATGGAAAAACATCCAAAATTTTTCCAAATGAAGAGTATACCTTTCAATGTGATATGAAAATTTCATCTTATCCAACCCTAAACCAAACCCCAATTTTAACTTGAACATAAGTGTGTCCTGAACTCTAACCCTAACCCTAACCCTATGGGCCCATTCACTCTAATGATTCTCATAGACTATAATGGAGAATGGAAAAACATCCAAAATTTTTCCAAATCAAGAGTATACCCTTCAGTGTGATATGAGAATTTCATCTTATCCAACCCTAAACCAAACCCCAATTTTAACTTGAACATAAGTGTGTCCTGAACTCTAACCCTAACCCTAACCCTAACCCTATGGGCCCATTCACTCTAATGATTCTCATAGACTATAATGGAGAATGGAAAAACATCCAAAATTTTTCCAAATCAAGAGTATACCTTTCAATGTGATATGAAAATTTCATCTTATCCAACCCTAAACCAAACCCCAATTTTAACTTGAACATAAGTGTGTCCTGAACTCTAACCCTAACCCTAACCCTATGGGCCCATTCACTCTAATGATTCTCATAGACTATAATGGAGAATGGAAAAACATCCAAAATTTTTCCAAATCAAGAGTATACCCTTCAGTGTGATATGAGAATTTCATCTTATCCAACCCTAAACCAAACCCCAATTTTAACTTGAACATAAGTGTGTCCTGAACTCTAACCCTAACCCTAACCCTAACCCTATGGGCCCATTCACTCTAATGATTCCCATAGACTATAATGGAGAATGGAAAAACATCCAAAATTTTTCCAAATCAAGAGTATACCCTTTAGTGTGATATGAAAATTTCATCTTATCCAACCCTAAACCAAACCCCAATTTTAACTTGAACGTAAGTGTGTCCTGAACTCTAACCCTAACCCTAACCCTAACCCTATGGGCCCATTCACTCTAATGATTCTCATAGACTATAATGGAGAATGGAAAAACATCCAAAATTTTTCCAAATCAAGAGTATACCCTTCAGTGTGATATGAGAATTTCATCTTATCCAACCCTAAACCAAACCCCAATTTTAACTTGAACATAAGTGTGTCCTGAACTCTAACCCTAACCCTAACCCTAACCCTATGGGCCATTCACTCTAATGATTCTCATAGACTATA
Organism: Heteronotia binoei; assembly: GCF_032191835.1. Classification (NCBI taxonomy): domain Eukaryota; kingdom Metazoa; phylum Chordata; class Lepidosauria; order Squamata; family Gekkonidae; genus Heteronotia; species Heteronotia binoei. The sequence goes on along the minus strand of NC_083238.1, from coordinate 64,426,990 downwards.
ATGGAGAATGGAAAAACATCCAAAATTTTTCCAAATCAAGAGTATACCCTTCAGTGTGATATGAGAATTTCATCTTATCCAACCCTAAACCAAACCCCAATTTTAACTTGAACATAAGTGTGTCCTGATCTCTAACCCTAACCCTAACCCTATGGGCCCATTCACTCTAATGATTCTCATAGACTATAATGGAGAATGGAAAAACATCCAAAATTTTTCCAAATCAAGAGTATACCTTTCAATGTGATATGAAAATTTCATCTTATCCAACCCTAAACCAAACCCCAATTTTAACTTGAACATAAGTGTGTCCTGAACTCTAACCCTAACCCTAACCCTATGGGCCCATTCACTCTAATGATTCTCATAGACTATAATGGAGAATGGAAAAACATCCAAATTTTTTCCAAATCAAGAGTATACCCTTTAGTGTGATATGAAAATTTCATCTTATCCAACCCTAAACCAAACCCCAATTTTAACTTGAACGTAAGTGTGTCCTGAACTCTAACCGTAACCCTAACCCTATGGGCCCATTCACTCTAATGATTCTCATAGATTATAATGGAGAATGGAAAAACATCCAAAATTTTTCCAAATCAAGAGTATACCCTTCAGTGTGATATGAGAATTTCATCTTATCCAACCCTAAACCAAACCCCAATTTTAACTTGAACATAAGTGTTTCCTGAACTCTAACCCTAACCCTAACCCTATGGGCCCATTCACTCTAATGATTCTCATAGACTATAATGGAGAATGGAAAAACATCCAAAATTTTTCCAAATCAAGAGTATAGCTTTCAATGTGATATGAAAATTTCATCTTATCCAACCCTAAACCAAACCCCAATTTTAACTTGAACATAAGTGTGTCCTGAACTCTAACCCTAACCCTAACCCTATGGGCCCATTCACTCTAATGATTCTCATAGACTATAATGGAGAATGAAAAACATCCAAAATTTTTCCAAATCAAGAGTATACCCTTCAGTGTGATATGAGAATTTCATCTTATCCAACCCTAAACCATACCCCAATTTTAACTTGAACGTAAGTGTGTCCTGAACTCTAACCCTAACCCTAACCCTAACCCTATGGGCCCATTCACTCTAATGATTCTCATAGACTATAATGGAGAATGGAAAAACATCCAAAATTTTTCCAAACATCCAAAATTTTTCCTTCAGTGTGATATGAGAATTTCATCTTATCTAACCCTAAACCAAACCCCAATTTTAACTTGAACATAAGTGTGTCCTGAACTCTAACCCTAACCCTAACCCTAACCCTATGGGCCCATTCACTCTAATGATTCTCATAGACTATAATGGAGAATGGAAAAACATCCAAAATTTTTCCAAATCAAGAGTATACCCTTTAGTGTGATATGAAAATTTCATCTTATCCAACCCTAAACCAAACCCCAATTTTAACTTGAACGTAAGTGTGTCCTGAACTCTAACCCTAACCCTAACCCTATGGGCCCATTCACTCTTATGATTCTCATAGACTATAATGGAGAATGGAAAAACATCCAAAATTTTTCCAAATCAAGAGTATACCCTTCAGTGTGATATGAGAATTTCATCTTATCCAACCCTAAACCAAACCCCAATTTTAACTTGAACATAAGTGTGTCCTGATCTCTAACCCTAACCCTAACCCTAACCCTATGGGCCCATTCACTCTAATGATTCTCATAGACTATAATGGAGAATGGAAAAACATCCAAAATTTTTCCAAATCAAGAGTATACCTTTCAATGTGATATGAAAATTTCATCTTATCCAACCCTAAACCAAACCCAAATTTTAACTTGAACATAAGTGTGTCCTGAACTCTAACCCTAACCCTAACCCTATGGGCCCATTCACTCTAATGATTCTCATAGACTATAATGGAGAATGGAAAAACATACAAAATTTTTCCAAATCAAGAGTATACCCTTTAGTGTGATATGAAAATTTCATCTTATCCAACCCTAAACCAAACCCCAATTTTAACTTGAACGTAAGTGTGTCCTGAACTCTAACCCTAACCCTAACCCTAACCCTATGGGCCCATTCACTCTAATGATTCTCATAGACTATAATGGAGAATGGAAAAACATCCAAAATTTTTCCAAATCAAGAGTATACCCTTCAGTGTGATATGAGAATTTCATCTTATCCAACCCTAAACCAAACCCCAATTTTAACTTGAACATAAGTGTGTCCTGATCTCTAACCCTAACCCTAACCCTAACCCTATAGGCCCATTCACTCTAATGATTCTCATAGACTATAATGGAGAATGGAAAAACATCCAAAAATTTTCCAAATCAAGAGTATACCCTTTAGTGTGATATGAGAATTTCATCTTATCCAACCCTAAACCAAACCCCAATTTTAACTTGAACATAAGTGTGTCCTGAACTCTAACCCTAACCCTAACCCTAACCCTATGGGCCCATTCACTCTAATGATTCTCATAGACTATAATGGAGAATGGAAAAACATCCAAAATTTTTCCAAATCAAGAGTATACCTTTCAATGTGATATGAGAATTTCATCTTATCCAACCCTAAACCAAACCCCAATTTTAACTTGAACATAAGTGTGTCCTGAACTCTAACCCTAACCCTAACCCTAACCCTATGGGCCCATTCACTCTAATGATTCTCATAGACTATAATGGAGAATGGAAAAACATCCAAAATTTTTCCAAATCAAGAGTATACCTTTCAATGTGATATGAAAATTTCATCTTATCCAACCCTAAACCAAACCCCAATTTTAACTTGAACATAAGTGTGTCCTGAACTCTAACCCTAACCCTAACCCTATGGGCCCATTCACTCTAATGATTCTCATAGACTATAATGGAGAATGGAAAAACATCCAAAATTTTTCCAAATCAAGAGTATACCCTTCAGTGTGATATGAGAATTTCATCTTATCCAACCCTAAACCAAACCCCAATTTTAACTTGAACGTAAGTGTGTCCTGAACTCTAACCCTAACCCTAACCCTAACCCTATGGGCCCATTCACTCTAATGATTCTCATAGACTATAATGGAGAATGGAAAAACATCCAAAATTTTTCCAAATCAAGAGTATACCCTTCAGTGTGATATGAGAATTTCATCTTATCTAACCCTAAACCAAACCCCAATTTTAACTTGAACATAAGTGTGTCCTGAACTCTAACCCTACCCCTAACCCTAACCCTATGGGCCCATTCACTCTAATGATTCTCATAGACTATAATGGAGAATGGAAAAACATCCAAAAATTTTCCAAATCAAGAGTATACCCTTTAGTGTGATATGAAAATTTCATCTTATCCAACCCTAAACCAAACCCCAATTTTAACTTGAACGTAAGTGTGTCCTGAACTCTAACCCTAACCCTAACCCTATGGGCCCATTCACTCTAATGATTCTCATAGACTATAATGGAGAATGGAAAAACATCCAAAAATTTTCCAAATCAAGAGTATACCTTTCAATGTGATATGAAAATTTCATCTTATCCAACCCTAAACCAAACCCCAATTTTAACTTGAACATAAGTGTGTCCTGAACTCTAACCCTAACCCTAACCCTATGGGCCCATTCACTCTAATGATTCTCATAGACTATAATGGAGAATGGAAAAACATCCAAAATTTTTCCAAATCAAGAGTATACCCTTCAGTGTGATATGAGAATTTCATCTTATCCAACCCTAAACCAAACCCCAATTTTAACTTGAACATAAGTGTGTCCTGAACTCTAACCCTAACCCTAACCCTAACCCTATGGGCCGATTCACTCTAATGATTCTCATAGACTATAATGGAGAATGGAAAAACATCCAAAATTTTTCCAAATCAAGAGTATACCTTTCAATGTGATATGAAAATTTCATCTTATCCAACCCTAAACCAAACCCCAATTTTAACTTGAACATAAGTGTGTCCTGAACTCTAACCCTAACCCTAACCCTATGGGCCCATTCACTCTAATGATTCTCATAGACTATAATGGAGAATGGAAAAACATCCAAAATTTTTCCAAATCAAGAGTATACCCTTCAGTGTGATATGAGAATTTCATCTTATCCAACCCTAAACCAAACCCCAATTTTAACTTGAACATAAGTGTGTCCTGAACTCTAACCCTAACCCTAACCCTAACCCTATGGGCCCATTCACTCTAATGATTCTCATAGACTATAATGGAGAATGGAAAAACATCCAAAAATTTTCCAAATCAAGAGTATACCCTTTAGTGTGATATGAAAATTTCATCTTATCCAACCCTAAACGAAACCCCAATTTTAACTTGAACGTAAGTATGTCCTGAACTCTAACTCTAACCCTAACCCTAACCCTATGGGCCCATTCACTCTAATGATTCTCATAGACTATAATGGAGAATGGAAAAACATCCAAAATTTTTCCAAATCAAGAGTATACCTTTCAATGTGATATGAAAATTTCATCTTATCCAACCCTAAACCAAACCCCAATTTTAACTTGAACATAAGTGTGTCCTGAACTCTAACCCTAACCCTAACCCTATGGGCCCATTCACTCTAATGATTCTCATAGACTATAATGGAGAATGGAAAAACATCCAAAATTTTTCCAAATCAAGAGTATACCCTTCAGTGTGACATGAGAATTTCATCTTATCCAACCCTAAACCAAACCCCAATTTTAACTTGAACGTAAGTGTGTCCTGAACTCTAACCCTAACCCTAACCCTAACCCTATGGGCCGATTCACTCTAATGATTCTCATAGACTATAATGGAGAATGGAAAAACATCCAAAATTTTTCCAAATCAAGAGTATACCTTTCAATGTGATATGAAAATTTCATCTTATCCAACCCTAAACCAAACCCCAATTTTAACTTGAACATAAGTGTGTCCTGAACTCTAACCCTAACCCTAACCCTATGGGCCCATTCACTCTAATGATTCTCATAGACTATAATGGAGAATGGAAAAACATCCAAAATTTTTCCAAATCAAGAGTATACCCTTCAGTGTGATATGAGAATTTCATCTTATCCAACCCTAAACCAAACCCCAATTTTAACTTGAACATAAGTGTGTCCTGAACTCTAACCCTAACCCTAACCCTAACCCTATGGGCCCATTCACTCTAATGATTCTCATAGACTATAATGGAGAATGGAAAAACATCCAAAAATTTTCCAAATCAAGAGTATACCCTTTAGTGTGATATGAAAATTTCATCTTATCCAACCCTAAACGAAACCCCAATTTTAACTTGAACGTAAGTATGTCCTGAACTCTAACTCTAACCCTAACCCTAACCCTATGGGCCCATTCACTCTAATGATTCTCATAGACTATAATGGAGAATGGAAAAACATCCAAAATTTTTCCAAATCAAGAGTATACCTTTCAATGTGATATGAAAATTTCATCTTATCCAACCCTAAACCAAACCCCAATTTTAACTTGAACATAAGTGTGTCCTGAACTCTAACCCTAACCCTAACCCTATGGGCCCATTCACTCTAATGATTCTCATAGACTATAATGGAGAATGGAAAAACATCCAAAATTTTTCCAAATCAAGAGTATACCCTTCAGTGTGACATGAGAATTTCATCTTATCCAACCCTAAACCAAACCCCAATTTTAACTTGAACGTAAGTGTGTCCTGAACTCTAACCCTAACCCTAACCCTAACCCTATGGGCCCATTCACTCTAATGATTCTCATAGACTATAATGGAGAATGGAAAAACATCCAAAATTTTTCCAAATCAAGAGTATACCCTTCAGTGTGATATGAGAATTTCATCTTATCTAACCCTAAACCAAACCCCAATTTTAACTTGAACATAAGTGTGTCCTGAACTCTAACCCTACCCCTAACCCTAACCCTATGGGCCCATTCACTCTAATGATTCTCATAGACTATAATGGAGAATGGAAAAACATCCAAAAATTTTCCAAATCAAGAGTATACCCTTTAGTGTGATATGAAAATTTCATCTTATCCAACCCTAAACCAAACCCCAATTTTAACTTGAACGTAAGTGTGTCCTGAACTCTAACCCTAACCCTAACCCTATGGGCCCATTCACTCTAATGATTCTCATAGACTATAATGGAGAATGGAAAAACATCCAAAAATTTTCCAAATCAAGAGTATACCTTTCAATGTGATATGAAAATTTCATCTTATCCAACCCTAAACCAAACCCCAATTTTAACTTGAACATAAGTGTGTCCTGAACTCTAACCCTAACCCTAACCCTATGGGCCCATTCACTCTAATGATTCTCATAGACTATAATGGAGAATGGAAAAACATCCAAAATTTTTCCAAATCAAGAGTATACCTTTCAATGTGATATGAAAATTTCATCTTATCCAACCCTAAACCAAACCCAAATTTTAACTTGAACATAAGTGTGTCCTGAACTCTAACCCTAACCCTAACCCTATGGGCCCATTCACTCTAATGATTCTCATAGACTATAATGGAGAATGGAAAAACATCCAAAATTTTTCCAAATCAAGAGTATACCCTTCAGTGTGATATGAGAATTTCATCTTATCCAACCCTAAACCAAACCCCAATTTTAACTTGAACATAAGTGTGTCCTGAACTCTAACCCTAACCCTAACCCTAACCCTATGGGCCCATTCACTCTAATGATTCTCATAGACTATAATGGAGAATGGAAAAACATCCAAAAATTTTCCAAATCAAGAGTATACCCTTTAGTGTGATATGAAAATTTCATCTTATCCAACCCTAAACGAAACCCCAATTTTAACTTGAACGTAAGTATGTCCTGAACTCTAACTCTAACCCTAACCCTAACCCTATGGGCCCATTCACTCTAATGATTCTCATAGACTATAATGGAGAATGGAAAAACATCCAAAATTTTTCCAAATCAAGAGTATACCTTTCAATGTGATATGAAAATTTCATCTTATCCAACCCTAAACCAAACCCCAACTTTAACTTGAACGTAAGTGTGTCCTGAACTCTAACCCTAACCATAACCCTATGGGCCCATTCACTCTAATGATTCACTCTAATGGAGAATGGAAAAACATCCAAAATTTTTCCAAATCAAGAGTATACCCTTCAGTGTGATATGAGAATTTCATCTTATCCAACCCTAAACCAAACCCCAATTTTAACTTGAACGTAAGTGTGTCCTGAACTCTAACCCTAACCCTAACCCTAACCCTATGGGCCCATTCACTCTAATGATTCTCATAGACTATAATGGAGAATGGAAAAACATCCAAAATTTTTCCAAATCAAGAGTATACCCTTCAGTGTGATATGAGAATTTCATCTTATCCAACCCTAAACCAAACCCCAATTTTAACTTGAACATAAGTGTGTCCTGATCTCTAACCCTAACCCTAACCCTAACCCTATAGGCCCATTCACTCTAATGATTCTCATAGACTATAATGGAGAATGGAAAAACATCCAAAAATTTTCCAAATCAAGAGTATACCCTTTAGTGTGATATGAGAATTTCATCTTATCCAACCCTAAACCAAACCCCAATTTTAACTTGAACATAAGTGTGTCCTGAACTCTAACCCTAACCCTAACCCTATGGGCCCATTCACTCTAATGATTCTCATAGACTATAATGGAGAATGGAAAAACATCCAAAATTTTTCCAAATCAAGAGTATACCTTTCAATGTGATATGAAAATTTCATCTTATCCAACCCTAAACCAAACCCCAATTTTAACTTGAACATAAGTGTGTCCTGAACTCTAACCCTAACCCTAACCCTATGGGCCCATTCACTCTAATGATTCTCATAGACTATAATGGAGAATGGAAAAACATCCAAAATTTTTCCAAATCAAGAGTATACCCTTCAGTGTGATATGAGAATTTCATCTTATCCAACCCTAAACCAAACCCCAATTTTAACTTGAACGTAAGTGTGTCCTGAACTCTAACCCTAACCCTAACCCTATGGGCCCATTCACTCTAATGATTCTCATAGACTATAATGGAGAATGGAAAAACATCCAAAATTTTTCCAAATCAAGAGTATACCTTTCAATGTGATATGAAAATTTCATCTTATCCAACCCTAAACCAAACCCCAATTTTAACTTGAACATAAGTGTGTCCTGAACTCTAACCCTAACCCTAACCCTATGGGCCCATTCACTCTAATGATTCTCATAGACTATAATGGAGAATGGAAAAACATCCAAAATTTTTCCAAATCAAGAGTATACCCTTCAGTGTGATATGAGAATTTCATCTTATCCAACCCTAAACCAAACCCCAATTTTAACTTGAACATAAGTGTGTCCTGAACTCTAACCCTAACCCTAACCCTAACCCTATGGGCCCATTCACTCTAATGATTCTCATAGACTATAATGGAGAATGGAAAAACATCCAAAAATTTTCCAAATCAAGAGTATACCCTTTAGTGTGATATGAGAATGTCATCTTATCCAACCCTAAACCAAACCCCAATTTTAACTTGAACGTAAGTATGTCCTGAACTCTAACCCTAACCCTAACCCTATGGGCCCATTCACTCTAATGATTCTCATAGACTATAATGGAGAATGGAAAAACATCCAAAATTTTTCCAAATCAAGAGTATACCTTTCAATGTGATATGAAAATTTCATCTTATCCAACCCTAAACCAAACCCCAATTTTAACTTGAACATAAGTGTGTCCTGAACTCTAACCCTAACCCTAACCCTATGGGCCCATTCACTCTAATGATTCACTCTAATGGAGAATGGAAAAACATCCAAAATTTTTCCAAATCAAGAGTATACCCTTCAGTGTGATATGAGAATTTCATCTTATCCAACCCTAAACCAAACCCCAATTTTAACTTGAACGTAAGTGTGTCCTGAACTCTAACCCTAACCCTAACCCTAACCCTAACCCTATGGGCCCATTCACTCTAATGATTCTCATAGACTATAATGGAGAATGGAAAAACATCCAAAATTTTTCCAAATCAAGAGTATACCCTTCAGTGTGATATGAGAATTTCATCTTATCCAACCCTAAACCAAACCCCAATTTTAACTTGAACATAAGTGTGTCCTGATCTCTAACCCTAACCCTAACCCTAACCCTATTGGCCCATTCACTCTAATGATTCTCATAGACTATAATGGAGAATGGAAAAACATCCAAAAATTTTCCAAATCAAGAGTATACCCTTTAGTGTGATATGAGAATTTCATCTTATCCAACCCTAAACCAAACCCCAATTTTAACTTGAACATAAGTGTGTCCTGAACTCTAACCCTAACCCTAACCCTATGGGCCCATTCACTCTTATGATTCTCATAGACTATAATGGAGAATGGAAAAACATCCAAAATTTTTCCAAATCAAGAGTATACCTTTCAATGTGATATGAAAATTTCATCTTATCCAACCCTAAAACAAAACCCCAATTTTAACTTGAACATAAGTGTGTCCTGAACTCTAACCCTAACCCTAACCCTAACCCTATGGGCCCATTCACTCTTATGATTCTCATAGACTATAATGGAGAATGGAAAAACATCCAAAATTTTTCCAAATCAAGAGTATACCCTTCAGTGTGATATGAGAATTTCATCTTATCCAACCCTAAACCAAACCCCAATTTTAACTTGAACATAAGTGTGTCCTGATCTCTAACCCTAACCCTAACCCTAACCCTAACCCTATGGGCCCATTCACTCTAATGATTCTCATAGACTATAATGGAGAATGGAAAAACATCCAAAATTTTTCCAAATCAAGAGTATACCTTTCAATGTGATATGAAAATTTCATCTTATCCAACCCTAAACCAAACCCAAATTTTAACTTGAACATAAGTGTGTCCTGAACTCTAACCCTAACCCTAACCCTATGGGCCCATTCACTCTAATGATTCTCATAGACTATAATGGAGAATGGAAAAACATCCAAAATTTTTCCAAATCAAGAGTATACCCTTTAGTGTGATATGAAAATTTCATCTTATCCAACCCTAAACCAAACCCCAATTTTAACTTGAACGTAAGTGTGTCCTGAACTCTAACCCTAACCCTAACCCTAACCCTATGGGCCCATTCACTCTAATGATTCTCATAGACTATAATGGAGAATGGAAAAACATCCAAAATTTTTCCAAATCAAGAGTATACCCTTCAGTGTGATATGAGAATTTCATCTTATCCAACCCTAAACCAAACCCCAATTTTAACTTGAACATAAGTGTGTCCTGATCTCTAACCCTAACCCTAACCCTAACCCTATAGGCCCATTCACTCTAATGATTCTCATAGACTATAATGGAGAATGGAAAAACATCCAAAAATTTTCCAAATCAAGAGTATACCCTTTAGTGTGATATGAGAATGTCATCTTATCCAACCCTAAACCAAACCCCAATTTTAACTTGAACATAAGTGTGTCCTGAACTCTAACCCTAACCCTAACCCTAACCCTAACCCTATGGGCCCATTCACTCTAATGATTCTCATAGACTATAATGGAGAATGGAAAAACATCCAAAATTTTTCCAAATCAAGAGTATACCTTTCAATGTGATATGAGAATTTCATCTTATCCAACCCTAAACCAAACCCCAATTTTAACTTGAACATAAGTGTGTCCTGAACTCTAACCCTAACCCTAACCCTAACCCTATGGGCCCATTCACTCTAATGATTCTCATAGACTATAATGGAGAATGGAAAAACATCCAAAATTTTTCCAAATCAAGAGTATACCCTTCAGTGTGATATCAGAATTTCATCTTATCCAACCCTAAACCAAACCCCAATTTTAACTTGAACGTAAGTGTATCCTGAACTCTAACCCTAACCCTAACCCTAACCCTATGGGCCCATTCACTCTAATGATTCTCATAGACTATAATGGAGAATGGAAAAACATCCAAAATTTTTCCAAATCAAGAGTATACCCTTCAGTGTGATATGAGAATTTCATCTTATCTAACCCTAAACCAAACCCCAATTTTAACTTGAACATAAGTGTGTCCTGAACTCTAACCCTACCCCTAACCCTAACCCTATGGGCCCATTCACTCTAATGATTCTCATAGACTATAATGGAGAATGGAAAAACATCCAAAAATTTTCCAAATCAAGAGTATACCCTTTAGTGTGATATGAAAATTTCATCTTATCCAACCCTAAACCAAACCCCAATTTTAACTTGAACGTAAGTGTGTCCTGAACTCTAACCCTAACCCTAACCCTATGGGCCCATTCACTCTAATGATTCTCATAGACTATAATGGAGAATGGAAAAACATCCAAAAATTTTCCAAATCAAGAGTATACCTTTCAATGTGATATGAAAATTTCATCTTATCCAACCCTAAACCAAACCCCAATTTTAACTTGAACATAAGTGTGTCCTGAACTCTAACCCTAACCCTAACCCTATGGGCCCATTCACTCTAATGATTCTCATAGACTATAATGGAGAATGGAAAAACATCCAAAATTTTTCCAAATCAAGAGTATACCCTTCAGTGTGATATGAGAATTTCATCTTATCCAACCCTAAACCAAACCCCAATTTTAACTTGAACATAAGTGTGTCCTGAACTCTAACCCTAACCCTAACCCTAACCCTATGGGCCCATTCACTCTAATGATTCTCATAGACTATAATGGAGAATGGAAAAACATCCAAAATTTTTCCAAATCAAGAGTATACCTTTCAATGTGATATGAAAATTTCATCTTATCCAACCCTAAACCAAACCCCAATTTTAACTTGAACATAAGTGTGTCCTGAACTCTAACCCTAACCCTAACCCTATGGGCCCATTTACTCTAATGATTCTCATAGACTATAATGGAGAATGGAAAAACATCCAAAATTTTTCCAAATCAAGAGTATACCCTTCAGTGTGATATGAGAATTTCATCTTATCCAACCCTAAACCAAACCCCAATTTTAACTTGAACATAAGTGTGTCCTGAACTCTAACCCTAACCCTAACCCTAACCCTATGGGCCCATTCACTCTAATGATTCTCATAGACTATAATGGAGAATGGAAAAACATCCAAAAATTTTCCAAATCAAGAGTATACCCTTTAGTGTGATATGAAAATTTCATCTTATCCAACCCTAAACGAAACCCCAATTTTAACTTGAACGTAAGTATGTCCTGAACTCTAACTCTAACCCTAACCCTAACCCTATGGGCCCATTCACTCTAATGATTCTCATAGACTATAATGGAGAATGGAAAAACATCCAAAATTTTTCCAAATCAATAGTATACCTTTCAATGTGATATGAAAATTTCATCTTATCCAACCCTAAACCAAACCCCAATTTTAACTTGAACATAAGTGTGTCCTGAACTCTAACCCTAACCCTAACCCTATGGGCCCATTCACTCTAATGATTCTCATAGACTATAATGGAGAATGGAAAAACATCCAAAATTTTTCCAAATCAAGAGTATACCCTTCAGTGTGATATGAGAATTTCATCTTATCCAACCCTAAACCAAACCCCAATTTTAACTTGAACGTGTGTCCTGAACTCTAACCCTAACCCTAACCCTATGGGCCCATTCACTCTAATGATTCTCATAGACTATAATGGAGAATGGAAAAACATCCAAAATTTTTCCAAATCAAGAGTATACCTTTCAATGTGATATGAAAATTTCATCTTATCCAACCCTAAACCAAACCCCAATTTTAACTTGAACATAAGTGTGTCCTGAACTCTAACCCTAACCCTAACCCTATGGGCCCATTCACTCTAATGATTCTCATAGACTATAATGGAGAATGGAAAAACATCCAAAATTTTTCCAAATCAAGAGTATACCCTTCAGTGTGATATGAGAATTTCATCTTATCCAACCCTAAACCAAACCCCAATTTTAACTTGAACATAAGTGTGTCCTGAACTCTAACCCTAACCCTAACCCTAACCCTATGGGCCCATTCACTCTAATGATTCTCATAGACTATAATGGAGAATGGAAAAACATCCAAAAATTTTCCAAATCAAGAGTATACCCTTTAGTGTGATATGAAAATTTCATCTTATCCAACCCTAAACGAAACCCCAATTTTAACTTGAACGTAAGTATGTCCTGAACTCTAACCCTAACCCTAACCCTATGGGCCCATTCACTCTAATGATTCTCATAGACTATAATGGAGAATGGAAAAACATCCAAAATTTTTCCAAATCAAGAGTATACCTTTCAATGTGATATGAAAATTTCATCTTATCCAACCCTAAACCAAACCCCAATTTTAACTTGAACATAAGTGTGTCCTGAACTCTAACCCTAACCCTAACCCTATGGGCCCATTCACTCTAATGATTCACTCTAATGGAGAATGGAAAAACATCCAAAATTTTTCCAAATCAAGAGTATACCCTTCAGTGTGATATGAGAATTTCATCTTATCCAACCCTAAACCAAACCCCAATTTTAACTTGAACGTAAGTGTGTCCTGAACTCTAACCCTAACCCTAACCCTAACCCTAACCCTATGGGCCCATTCACTCTAATGATTCTCATAGACTATAATGGAGAATGGAAAAACATCCAAAATTTTTCCAAATCAAGAGTATACCCTTCAGTGTGATATGAGAATTTCATCTTATCCAACCCTAAACCAAACCCCAATTTTAACTTGAACATAAGTGTGTCCTGATCTCTAACCCTAACCCTAACCCTAACCCTATTGGCCCATTCACTCTAATGATTCTCATAGACTATAATGGAGAATGGAAAAACATCCAAAAATTTTCCAAATCAAGAGTATACCCTTTAGTGTGATATGAGAATTTCATCTTATCCAACCCTAAACCAAACCCCAATTTTAACTTGAACATAAGTGTGTCCTGAACTCTAACCCTAACCCTAACCCTATGGGCCCATTCACTCTTATGATTCTCATAGACTATAATGGAGAATGGAAAAACATCCAAAATTTTTCCAAATCAAGAGTATACCTTTCAATGTGATATGAAAATTTCATCTTATCCAACCCTAAAACAAAACCCCAATTTTAACTTGAACATAAGTGTGTCCTGAACTCTAACCCTAACCCTAACCCTAACCCTATGGGCCCATTCACTCTTATGATTCTCATAGACTATAATGGAGAATGGAAAAACATCCAAAATTTTTCCAAATCAAGAGTATACCCTTCAGTGTGATATGAGAATTTCATCTTATCCAACCCTAAACCAAACCCCAATTTTAACTTGAACATAAGTGTGTCCTGATCTCTAACCCTAACCCTAACCCTAACCCTATGGGCCCATTCACTCTAATGATTCTCATAGACTATAATGGAGAATGGAAAAACATCCAAAATTTTTCCAAATCAAGAGTATACCTTTCAATGTGATATGAAAATTTCATCTTATCCAACCCTAAACCAAACCCAAATTTTAACTTGAACATAAGTGTGTCCTGAACTCTAACCCTAACCCTAACCCTATGGGCCCATTCACTCTAATGATTCTCATAGACTATAATGGAGAATGGAAAAACATCCAAAATTTTTCCAAATCAAGAGTATACCCTTTAGTGTGATATGAAAATTTCATCTTATCCAACCCTAAACCAAACCCCAATTTTAACTTGAACGTAAGTGTGTCCTGAACTCTAACCCTAACCCTAACCCTAACCCTATGGGCCCATTCACTCTAATGATTCTCATAGACTATAATGGAGAATGGAAAAACATCCAAAATTTTTCCAAATCAAGAGTATACCCTTCAGTGTGATATGAGAATTTCATCTTATCCAACCCTAAACCAAACCCCAATTTTAACTTGAACATAAGTGTGTCCTGATCTCTAACCCTAACCCTAACCCTAACCCTATAGGCCCATTCACTCTAATGATTCTCATAGACTATAATGGAGAATGGAAAAACATCCAAAAATTTTCCAAATCAAGAGTATACCCTTTAGTGTGATATGAGAATGTCATCTTATCCAACCCTAAACCAAACCCCAATTTTAACTTGAACATAAGTGTGTCCTGAACTCTAACCCTAACCCTAACCCTAACCCTAACCCTATGGGCCCATTCACTCTAATGATTCTCATAGACTATAATGGAGAATGGAAAAACATCCAAAATTTTTCCAAATCAAGAGTATACCTTTCAATGTGATATGAGAATTTCATCTTATCCAACCCTAAACCAAACCCCAATTTTAACTTGAACATAAGTGTGTCCTGAACTCTAACCCTAACCCTAACCATAACCCTATGGGCCCATTCACTCTAATGATTCTCATAGACTATAATGGAGAATGGAAAAACATCCAAAATTTTTCCAAATCAAGAGTATACCCTTCAGTGTGATATGAGAATTTCATCTTATCCAACCCTAAACCAAACCCCAATTTTAACTTGAACGTAAGTGTATCCTGAACTCTAACCCTAACCCTAACCCTAACCCTATGGGCCCATTCACTCTAATGATTCTCATAGACTATAATGGAGAATGGAAAAACATCCAAAATTTTTCCAAATCAAGAGTATACCCTTCAGTGTGATATGAGAATTTCATCTTATCTAACCCTAAACCAAACCCCAATTTTAACTTGAACATAAGTGTGTCCTGAACTCTAACCCTACCCCTAACCCTAACCCTATGGGCCCATTCACTCTAATGATTCTCATAGACTATAATGGAGAATGGAAAAACATCCAAAAATTTTCCAAATCAAGAGTATACCCTTTAGTGTGATATGAAAATTTCATCTTATCCAACCCTAAACCAAACCCCAATTTTAACTTGAACGTAAGTGTGTCCTGAACTCTAACCCTAACCCTAACCCTATGGGCCCATTCACTCTAATGATTCTCATAGACTATAATGGAGAATGGAAAAACATCCAAAAATTTTCCAAATCAAGAGTATACCTTTCAATGTGATATGAAAATTTCATCTTATCCAACCCTAAACCAAACCCCAATTTTAACTTGAACATAAGTGTGTCCTGAACTCTAACCCTAACCCTAACCCTATGGGCCCATTCACTCTAATGATTCTCATAGACTATAATGGAGAATGGAAAAACATCCAAAATTTTTCCAAATCAAGAGTATACCCTTCAGTGTGATATGAGAATTTCATCTTATCCAACCCTAAACCAAACCCCAATTTTAACTTGAACATAAGTGTGTCCTGAACTCTAACCCTAACCCTAACCCTAACCCTATGGGCCCATTCACTCTAATGATTCTCATAGACTATAATGGAGAATGGAAAAACATCCAAAATTTTTCCAAATCAAGAGTATACCTTTCAATGTGATATGAAAATTTCATCTTATCCAACCCTAAACCAAACCCCAATTTTAACTTGAACATAAGTGTGTCCTGAACTCTAACCCTAACCCTAACCCTATGGGCCCATTTACTCTAATGATTCTCATAGACTATAATGGAGAATGGAAAAACATCCAAAATTTTTCCAAATCAAGAGTATACCCTTCAGTGTGATATGAGAATTTCATCTTATCCAACCCTAAACCAAACCCCAATTTTAACTTGAACATAAGTGTGTCCTGAACTCTAACCCTAACCCTAACCCTAACCCTATGGGCCCATTCACTCTAATGATTCTCATAGACTATAATGGAGAATGGAAAAACATCCAAAAATTTTCCAAATCAAGAGTATACCCTTTAGTGTGATATGAAAATTTCATCTTATCCAACCCTAAACGAAACCCCAATTTTAACTTGAACGTAAGTATGTCCTGAACTCTAACTCTAACCCTAACCCTAACCCTATGGGCCCATTCACTCTAATGATTCTCATAGACTATAATGGAGAATGGAAAAACATCCAAAATTTTTCCAAATCAAGAGTATACCTTTCAATGTGATATGAAAATTTCATCTTATCCAACCCTAAACCAAACCCCAATTTTAACTTGAACATAAGTGTGTCCTGAACTCTAACCCTAACCCTAACCCTATGGGCCCATTCACTCTAATGATTCACTCTAATGGAGAATGGAAAAACATCCAAAATTTTTCCAAATCAAGAGTATACCCTTCAGTGTGATATGAGAATTTCATCTTATCCAACCCTAAACCAAACCCCAATTTTAACTTGAACGTAAGTGTGTCCTGAACTCTAACCCTAACCCTAACCCTAACCCTATGGGCCCATTCACTCTAATGATTCTCATAGACTATAATGGAGAATGGAAAAACATCCAAAATTTTTCCAAATCAAGAGTATACCCGTCAGTGTGATATGAGAATTTCATCTTATCCAACCCTAAACCAAACCCCAATTTTAACTTGAACATAAGTGTGTCCTGATCTCTAACCCTAACCCTAACCCTAACCCTATAGGCCCATTCACTCTAATGATTCTCATAGACTATAATGGAGAATGGAAAAACATCCAAAAATTTTCCAAATCAAGAGTATACCCTTTAGTGTGATATGAGAATTTCATCTTATCCAACCCTAAACCAAACCCCAATTTTAACTTGAACATAAGTGTGTCCTGAACTCTAACCCTAACCCTAACCCTATGGGCCGATTCACTCTAATGATTCTCATAGACTATAATGGAGAATGGAAAAACATCCAAAATTTTTCCAAATCAAGAGTATACCTTTCAATGTGATATGAAAATTTCATCTTATCCAACCCTAAACCAAACCCCAATTTTAACTTGAACATAAGTGTGTCCTGAACTCTAACCCTAACCCTAACCCTATGGGCCCATTCACTCTAATGATTCTCATAGACTATAATGGAGAATGGAAAAACATCCAAAATTTTTCCAAATCAAGAGTATACCCTTCAGTGTGATATGAGAATTTCATCTTATCCAACCCTAAACCAAACCCCAATTTTAACTTGAACGTAAGTGTGTCCTGAACTCTAACCCTAACCCTAACCCTATGGGCCCATTCACTCTAATGATTCTCATAGACTATAATGGAGAATGGAAAAACATCCAAAATTTTTCCAAATCAAGAGTATACCTTTCAATGTGATATGAAAATTTCATCTTATCCAACCCTAAACCAAACCCCAATTTTAACTTGAACATAAGTGTGTCCTGAACTCTAACCCTAACCCTAACCCTATGGGCCCATTCACTCTAATGATTCTCATAGACTATAATGGAGAATGGAAAAACATCCAAAATTTTTCCAAATCAAGAGTATACCCTTCAGTGTGATATGAGAATTTCATCTTATCCAACCCTAAACCAAACCCCAATTTTAACTTGAACATAAGTGTGTCCTGAACTCTAACCCTAACCCTAACCCTAACCCTATGGGCCCATTCACTCTAATGATTCTCATAGACTATAATGGAGAATGGAAAAACATCCAAAAATTTTCCAAATCAAGAGTATACCCTTTAGTGTGATATGAAAATTTCATCTTATCCAACCCTAAACGAAACCCCAATTTTAACTTGAACGTAAGTATGTCCTGAACTCTAACTCTAACCCTAACCCTAACCCTATGGGCCCATTCACTCTAATGATTCTCATAGACTATAATGGAGAATGGAAAAACATCCAAAATTTTTCCAAATCAAGAGTATACCTTTCAATGTGATATGAAAATTTCATCTTATCCAACCCTAAACCAAACCCCAATTTTAACTTGAACATAAGTGTGTCCTGAACTCTAACCCTAACCCTAACCCTATGGGCCCATTCACTCTAATGATTCACTCTAATGGAGAATGGAAAAACATCCAAAATTTTTCCAAATCAAGAGTATACCCTTCAGTGTGATATGAGAATTTCATCTTATCCAACCCTAAACCAAACCCCAATTTTAACTTGAACGTAAGTGTGTCCTGAACTCTAACCCTAACCCTAACCCTAACCCTATGGGCCCATTCACTCTAATGATTCTCATAGACTATAATGGAGAATGGAAAAACATCCAAAATTTTTCCAAATCAAGAGTATACCCTTCAGTGTGATATGAGAATTTCATCTTATCCAACCCTAAACCAAACCCCAATTTTAACTTGAACATAAGTGTGTCCTGATCTCTAACCCTAACCCTAACCCTAACCCTATAGGCCCATTCACTCTAATGATTCTCATAGACTATAATGGAGAATGGAAAAACATCCAAAAATTTTCCAAATCAAGAGTATACCCTTTAGTGTGATATGAGAATTTCATCTTATCCAACCCTAAACCAAACCCCAATTTTAACTTGAACATAAGTGTGTCCTGAACTCTAACCCTAACCCTAACCCTATGGGCCCATTCACTCTTATGATTCTCATAGACTATAATGGAGAATGGAAAAACATCCAAAATTTTTCCAAATCAAGAGTATACCTTTCAATGTGATATGAAAATTTCATCTTATCCAACCCTAAAACAAAACCCCAATTTTAACTTGAACATAAGTGTGTCCTGAACTCTAACCCTAACCCTAACCCTATGGGCCCATTCACTCTAATGATTCTCATAGACTATAATGGAGAATGGAAAAACATCCAAAATTTTTCCAAACATCCAAAATTTTTCCTTCAGTGTGATATGAGAATTTCATCTTATCTAACCCTAAACCAAACCCCAATTTTAACTTGAACATAAGTGTGTCCTGAACTCTAACCCTAACCCTAACCCTAACCCTAAGCCTATGGGCCCATTCACTCTAATGATTCTCATAGACTATAATGGAGAATGGAAAAACATCCAAAAATTTTCCAAATCAAGAGTATACCCTTTAGTGTGATATGAAAATTTCATCTTATCCAACCCTAAACCAAACCCCAATTTTAACTTGAACGTAAGTGTGTCCTGAACTCTAACCCTAACCCTAACCCTAACCCTATGGGCCCATTCACTCTAATGATTCTCATAGACTATAATGGAGAATGGAAAAACATCCAAAATTTTTCCAAATCAAGAGTATACCCTTCAGTGTGATATGAGAATTTCATCTTATCCAACCCTAAACCAAACCCCAATTTTAACTTGAACATAAGTGTGTCCTGATCTCTAACCCTAACCCTAACCCTAACCCTATGGGCCCATTCACTCTAATGATTCTCATAGACTATAATGGAGAATGGAAAAACATCCAAAATTTTTCCAAATCAAGAGTATACCTTTCAATGTGATATGAAAATTTCATCTTATCCAACCCTAAACCAAACCCCAATTTTAACTTGAACATAAGTGTGTCCTGAACTCTAACCCTAACCCTAACCCTATGGGCCCATTCACTCTAATGATTCTCATAGACTATAATGGAGAATGGAAAAACATCCAAAATTTTTCCAAATCAAGAGTATACCCTTTAGTGTGATATGAAAATTTCATCTTATCCAACCCTAAACCAAACCCCAATTTTAACTTGAACGTAAGTGTGTCCTGAACTCTAACCCTAACCCTAACCCTAACCCTATGGGCCCATTCACTCTAATGATTCTCATAGACTATAATGGAGAATGGAAAAACATCCAAAATTTTTCCAAATCAAGAGTATACCCTTCAGTGTGATATGAGAATTTCATCTTATCCAACCCTAAACCAAACCCCAATTTTAACTTGAACATAAGTGTGTCCTGATCTCTAACCCTAACCCTAACCCTAACCCTATAGGCCCATTCACTCTAATGATTCTCATAGACTATAATGGAGAATGGAAAAACATCCAAAAATTTTCCAAATCAAGAGTATACCCTTTAGTGTGATATGAGAATTTCATCTTATCCAACCCTAAACCAAACCCCAATTTTAACTTGAACATAAGTGTGTCCTGAACTCTAACCCTAACCCTAACCCTAACCCTATGGGCCCATTCACTCTAATGATTCTCATAGACTATAATGGAGAATGGAAAAACATCCAAAATTTTTCCAAATCAAGAGTATACCTTTCAATGTGATATGAGAATTTCATCTTATCCAACCCTAAACCAAACCCCAATTTTAACTTGAACATAAGTGTGTCCTGAACTCTAACCCTAACCCTAACCCTAACCCTATGGGCCCATTCACTCTAATGATTCTCATAGACTATAATGGAGAATGGAAAAACATCCAAAATTTTTCCAAATCAAGAGTATACCTTTCAATGTGATATGAAAATTTCATCTTATCCAACCCTAAACCAAACCCCCAATTTTAACTTGAACATAAGTGTGTCCTGAACTCTAACCCTAACCCTAACCCTATGGGCCCATTCACTCTAATGATTCTCATAGACTATAATGGAGAATGGAAAAACATCCAAAATTTTTCCAAATCAAGAGTATACCTTTCAATGTGATATGAAAATTTCATCTTATCCAACCCTAAACCAAACCCCAATTTTAACTTGAACATAAGTGTGTCCTGAACTCTAACCCTAACCCTAACCCTATGGGCCCATTCACTCTAATGATTCTCATAGACTATAATGGAGAATGGAAAAACATCCAAAATTTTTCCAAATCAAGAGTATACCCTTCAGTGTGATATGAGAATTTCATCTTATCCAACCCTAAACCAAACCCCAATTTTAACTTGAACGTAAGTGTGTCCTGAACTCTAACCCTAACCCTAACCCTAACCCTAACCCTATGGGCCCATTCACTCTAATGATTCTCATAGACTATAATGGAGAATGGAAAAACATCCAAAATTTTTCCAAATCTAGAGTATACCCTTCAGTGTGATATGAGAATTTCATCTTATCTAACCCTAAACCAAACCCCAATTTTAACTTGAACATAAGTGTGTCCTGAACTCTAACCCTACCCCTAACCCTAACCCTATGGGCCCATTCACTCTAATGATTCTCATAGACTATAATGGAGAATGGAAAAACATCCAAAAATTTTCCAAATCAAGAGTATACCCTTTAGTGTGATATGAAAATTTCATCTTATCCAACCCTAAACCAAACCCCAATTTTAACTTGAACGTAAGTGTGTCCTGAACTCTAACCCTAACCCTAACCGTATGGGCCCATTCACTCTAATGATTCTCATAGACTATAATGGAGAATGGAAAAACATCCAAAATTTTTCCAAATGAAGAGTATACCTTTCAATGTGATATGAAAATTTCATCTTATCCAACCCTAAACCAAACCCCAATTTTAACTTGAACATAAGTGTGTCCTGAACTCTAACCCTAACCCTAACCCTATGGGCCCATTCACTCTAATGATTCTCATAGACTATAATGGAGAATGGAAAAAACATCCAAAATTTTTCCAAATCAAGAGTATACCCTTCAGTGTGATATGAGAATTTCATCTTATCCAACCCTAAACCAAACCCCAATTTTAACTTGAACATAAGTGTGTCCTGAACTCTAACCCTAACCCTAACCCTAACCCTATGGGCCCATTCACTCTAATGATTCTCATAGACTATAATGGAGAATGGAAAAACATCCAAAATTTTTCCAAATCAAGAGTATACCTTTCAATGTGATATGAAAATTTCATCTTATCCAACCCTAAACCAAACCCCAATTTTAACTTGAACATAAGTGTGTCCTGAACTCTAACCCTAACCCTAACCCTATGGGCCCATTCACTCTAATGATTCTCATAGACTATAATGGAGAATGGAAAAACATCCAAAATTTTTCCAAATCAAGAGTATACCCTTCAGTGTGATATGAGAATTTCATCTTATCCAACCCTAAACCAAACCCCAATTTTAACTTGAACATAAGTGTGTCCTGAACTCTAACCCTAACCCTAACCCTAACCCTATGGGCCCATTCACTCTAATGATTCTCATAGACTATAATGGAGAATGGAAAAACATCCAAATTTTTTCCAAATCAAGACTATACCCTTTAGTGTGATATGAAAATTTCATCTTATCCAACCCTAAACCAAACCCCAATTTTAACTTGAACGTAAGTGTGTCCTGAACTCTAACCCTAACCCTAACCCTAACCCTATGGGCCCATTCACTCTAATGATTCTCATAGACTATAATGGAGAATGGAAAAACATCCAAAATTTTTCCAAATCAAGAGTATACCCTTCAGTGTGATATGAGAATTTCATCTTATCCAACCCTAAACCAAACCCCAATTTTAACTTGAACATAAGTGTGTCCTGATCTCTAACCCTAACCCTAACCCTAACCCTATGGGCCCATTCACTCTAATGATTCTCATAGACTATAATGGAGAATGGAAAAACATCCAAAAATTTTCCAAATCAAGAGTATACCCTTTAGTGTGATATGAGAATTTCATCTTATCCAACCCTAAACCAAACCCCAATTTTAACTTGAACATAAGTGTGTCCTGAACTCTAACCCTAACCCTAACCCTAACCCTATGGGCCCATTCACTCTAATGATTCTCATAGACTATAATGGAGAATGGAAAAACATCCAAAATTTTTCCAAATCAAGAGTATACCTTTCAATGTGATATGAGAATTTCATCTTATCCAACCCTAAACCAAACCCCAATTTTAACTTGAACATAAGTGTGTCCTGAACTCTAACCCTAACCCTAACCCTAACCCTATGGGCCCATTCACTCTAATGATTCTCATAGACTATAATGGAGAATGGAAAAACATCCAAAATTTTCCAAATCAAGAGTATACCTTTCAATGTGATATGAAAATTTCATCTTATCCAACCCTAAACCAAACCCCAATTTTAACTTGAACATAAGTGTGTCCTGAACTCTAACCCTAACCCTAACCCTATGGGCCCATTCACTCTAATGATTCTCATAGACTATAATGGAGAATGGAAAAACATCCAAAATTTTTCCAAATCAAGAGTATACCCTTCAGTGTGATATGAGAATTTCATCTTATCCAACCCTAAACCAAACCCCAATTTTAACTTGAACGTAAGTGTGTCCTGAACTCTAACCCTAACCCTAACCCTAACCCTATGGGCCCATTCACTCTAATGATTCTCATAGACTATAATGGAGAATGGAAAAACATCCAAAATTTTTCCAAATCTAGAGTATACCCTTCAGTGTGATATGAGAATTTCATCTTATCTAACCCTAAACCAAACCCCAATTTTAACTTGAACATAAGTGTGTCCTGAACTCTAACCCTACCCCTAACCCTAACCCTATGGGCCCATTCACTCTAATGATTCTCATAGACTATAATGGAGAATGGAAAAACATCCAAAAATTTTCCAAATCAAGAGTATACCCTTTAGTGTGATATGAAAATTTCATCTTATCCAACCCTAAACCAAACCCCAATTTTAACTTGAACATAAGTGTGTCCTGAACTCTAACCCTAACCCTAACCCTATGGGCCCATTCACTCTAATGATTCTCATAGACTATAATGGAGAATGGAAAAACATCCAAAATTTTTCCAAATCAAGAGTATACCCTTCAGTGTGATATGAGAATTTCATCTTATCCAACCCTAAACCAAACCCCAATTTTAACTTGAACGTAAGTGTGTCCTGAACTCTAACCCTAACCCTAACCCTATGGGCCCATTCACTCTAATGATTCTCATAGACTATAATGGAGAATGGAAAAACATCCAAAATTTTTCCAAATCTAGAGTATACCCTTCAGTGTGATATGAGAATTTCATCTTATCTAACCCTAAACCAAACCCCAATTTTAACTTGAACATAAGTGTGTCCTGAACTCTAACCCTACCCCTAACCCTAACCCTATGGGCCCATTCACTCTAATGATTCTCATAGACTATAATGGAGAATGGAAAAACATCCAAAAATTTTCCAAATCAAGAGTATACCCTTTAGTGTGATATGAAAATTTCATCTTATCCAACCCTAAACCAAACCCCAATTTTAACTTGAACGTAAGTGTGTCCTGAACTCTAACCCTAACCCTAACCCTATGGGCCCATTCACTCTAATGATTCTCATAGACTATAATGGAGAATGGAAAAACATCCAAAATTTTTCCAAATCAAGAGTATACCCTTTAGTGTGATATGAAAATTTCATCTTATCCAACCCTAAACCAAACCCCAATTTTAACTTGAACATAAGTGTGTCCTGAACTCTAACCCTAACCCTAACCCTATGGGCCCATTCACTCTAATGATTCTCATAGACTATAATGGAGAATGGAAAAACATCCAAAATTTTTCCAAATCAAGAGTATACCCTTCAGTGTGATATGAGAATTTCATCTTATCCAACCCTAAACCAAACCCCAATTTTAACTTGAACATAAGTGTGTCCTGAACTCTAACCCTAACCCTAACCCTAACCCTATGGGCCCATTCACTCTAATGATTCTCATAGACTATAATGGAGAATGGAAAAACATCCAAAATTTTTCCAAATCAAGAGTATACCTTTCAATGTGATATGAAAATTTCATCTTATCCAACCCTAAACCAAACCCCAATTTTAACTTGAACATAAGTGTGTCCTGAACTCTAACCCTAACCCTAACCCTATGGGCCCATTCACTCTAATGATTCTCATAGACTATAATGGAGAATGGAAAAACATCCAAAATTTTTCCAAATCAAGAGTATACCCTTCAGTGTGATATGAGAATTTCATCTTATCCAACCCTAAACCAAACCCCAATTTTAACTTGAACATAAGTGTGTCCTGAACTCTAACCCTAACCCTAACCCTAACCCTATGGGCCCATTCACTCTAATGATTCCCATAGACTATAATGGAGAATGGAAAAACATCCAAAATTTTTCCAAATCAAGAGTATACCCTTTAGTGTGATATGAAAATTTCATCTTATCCAACCCTAAACCAAACCCCAATTTTAACTTGAACGTAAGTGTGTCCTGAACTCTAACCCTAACCCTAACCCTAACCCTATGGGCCCATTCACTCTAATGATTCTCATAGACTATAATGGAGAATGGAAAAACATCCAAAATTTTTCCAAATCAAGAGTATACCCTTCAGTGTGATATGAGAATTTCATCTTATCCAACCCTAAACCAAACCCCAATTTTAACTTGAACATAAGTGTGTCCTGATCTCTAACCCTAACCCTAACCCTAACCCTATGGGCCCATTCACTCTAATGATTCTCATAGACTATAATGGAGAATGGAAAAACATCCAAAAATTTTCCAAATCAAGAGTATACCCTTTAGTGTGATATGAGAATTTCATCTTATCCAACCCTAAACCAAACCCCAATTTTAACTTGAACATAAGTGTGTCCTGAACTCTAACCCTAACCCTAACCCTAACCCTATGGGCCCATTCACTCTAATGATTCTCATAGACTATAATGGAGAATGGAAAAACATCCAAAATTTTTCCAAATCAAGAGTATACCTTTCAATGTGATATGAGAATTTCATCTTATCCAACCCTAAACCAAACCCCAATTTTAACTTGAACATAAGTGTGTCCTGAACTCTAACCCTAACCCTAACCCTAACCCTATGGGCCCATTCACTCTAATGATTCTCATAGACTATAATGGAGAATGGAAAAACATCCAAAATTTTTCCAAATCAAGAGTATACCTTTCAATGTGATATGAAAATTTCATCTTATCCAACCCTAAACCAAACCCCAATTTTAACTTGAACATAAGTGTGTCCTGAACTCTAACCCTAACCCTAACCCTATGGGCCCATTCACTCTAATGATTCTCATAGACTATAATGGAGAATGGAAAAACATCCAAAATTTTTCCAAATCAAGAGTATACCCTTCAGTGTGATATGAGAATTTCATCTTATCCAACCCTAAACCAAACCCCAATTTTAACTTGAACATAAGTGTGTCCTGAACTCTAACCCTAACCCTAACCCTAACCCTATGGGCCCATTCACTCTAATGATTCCCATAGACTATAATGGAGAATGGAAAAACATCCAAAATTTTTCCAAATCAAGAGTATACCCTTTAGTGTGATATGAAAATTTCATCTTATCCAACCCTAAACCAAACCCCAATTTTAACTTGAACGTAAGTGTGTCCTGAACTCTAACCCTAACCCTAACCCTAACCCTATGGGCCCATTCACTCTAATGATTCTCATAGACTATAATGGAGAATGGAAAAACATCCAAAATTTTTCCAAATCAAGAGTATACCCTTCAGTGTGATATGAGAATTTCATCTTATCCAACCCTAAACCAAACCCCAATTTTAACTTGAACATAAGTGTGTCCTGATCTCTAACCCTAACCCTAACCCTAACCCTATGGGCCCATTCACTCTAATGATTCTCATAGACTATAATGGAGAATGGAAAAACATCCAAAAATTTTCCAAATCAAGAGTATACCCTTTAGTGTGATATGAGAATTTCATCTTATCCAACCCTAAACCAAACCCCAATTTTAACTTGAACATAAGTGTGTCCTGAACTCTAACCCTAACCCTAACCCTAACCCTATGGGCCCATTCACTCTAATGATTCTCATAGACTATAATGGAGAATGGAAAAACATCCAAAATTTTTCCAAATCAAGAGTATACCTTTCAATGTGATATGAGAATTTCATCTTATCCAACCCTAAACCAAACCCCAATTTTAACTTGAACATAAGTGTGTCCTGAACTCTAACCCTAACCCTAACCCTAACCCTATGGGCCCATTCACTCTAATGATTCTCATAGACTATAATGGAGAATGGAAAAACATCCAAAATTTTTCCAAATCAAGAGTATACCTTTCAATGTGATATGAAAATTTCATCTTATCCAACCCTAAACCAAACCCCAATTTTAACTTGAACATAAGTGTGTCCTGAACTCTAACCCTAACCCTAACCCTATGGGCCCATTCACTCTAATGATTCTCATAGACTATAATGGAGAATGGAAAAACATCCAAAATTTTTCCAAATCAAGAGTATACCCTTCAGTGTGATATGAGAATTTCATCTTATCCAACCCTAAACCAAACCCCAATTTTAACTTGAACGTAAGTGTGTCCTGAACTCTAACCCTAACCCTAACCCTATGGGCCCATTCACTCTAATGATTCTCATAGACTATAATGGAGAATGGAAAAACATCCAAAATTTTTCCAAATCAAGAGTATACCCTTTAGTGTGATATGAAAATTTCATCTTATCCAACCCTAAACCAAACCCCAATTTTAACTTGAACGTAAGTGTGTCCTGAACTCTAACCCTAACCCTAACCCTAACCCTATGGGCCCATTCACTCTAATGATTCTCATAGACTATAATGGAGAATGGAAAAACATCCAAAATTTTTCCAAATCAAGAGTATACCCTTCAGTGTGATATGAGAATTTCATCTTATCCAACCCTAAACCAAACCCCAATTTTAACTTGAACATAAGTGTGTCCTGATCTCTAACCCTAACCCTAACCCTAACCCTATAGGCCCATTCACTCTAATGATTCTCATAGACTATAATGGAGAATGGAAAAACATCCAAAAATTTTCCAAATCAAGAGTATACCCTTTAGTGTGATATGAGAGTTTCATCTTATCCAACCCTAAACCAAACCCCAATTTTAACTTGAACATAAGTGTGTCCTGAACTCTAACCCTAACCCTAACCCTAACCCTATGGGCCCATTCACTCTAATGATTCTCATAGACTATAATGGAGAATGGAAAAACATCCAAAATTTTTCCAAATCAAGAGTATACCTTTCAATGTGATATGAGAATTTCATCTTATCCAACCCTAAACCAAACCCCAATTTTAACTTGAACATAAGTGTGTCCTGAACTCTAACCCTAACCCTAACCCTAACCCTATGGGCCCATTCACGCTAATGATTCTCATAGACTATAATGGAGAATGGAAAAACATCCAAAATTTTTCCAAATCAAGAGTATACCCTTCAGTGTGATATGAGAATTTCATCTTATCCAACCCTAAACCAAACCCCAATTTTAACTTGAACATAAGTGTGTCCTGATCTCTAACCCTAACCCTAACCCTAACCCTATAGGCCCATTCACTCTAATGATTCTCATAGACTATAATGGAGAATGGAAAAACATCCAAAAATTTTCCAAATCAAGAGTATACCCTTTAGTGTGATATCAGAATTTCTTCTTATCCAACCCTAAACCAAACCCCAATTTTAACTTGAACATAAGTGTGTCCTGAACTCTAACCCTAACCCTAACCCTATGGGCCCATTCACTCTAATGATTCTCATAGACTATAATGGAGAATGGAAAAACATCCAAAATTTTTCCAAATCAAGAGTATACCTTTCAATGTGATATGAAAATTTCATCTTATCCAACCCTAAACCAAACCCCAATTTTAACTTGAACATAAGTGTGTCCTGAACTCTAACCCTAACCCTAACCCTATGGGCCCATTCACTCTAATGATTCTCATAGACTATAATGGAGAATGGAAAAACATCCAAAATTTTTCCAAATCAAGAGTATACCCTTCAGTGTGATATGAGAATTTCATCTTATCCAACCCTAAACCAAACCCCAATTTTAACTTGAACATAAGTGTGTCCTGAACTCTAACCCTAACCCTAACCCTAACCCTATGGGCCCATTCACTCTAATGATTCTCATAGACTATAATGGAGAATGGAAAAACATCCAAAATTTTTCCAAATCAAGAGTATACCCTTCAGTGTGATATGAGAATTTCATCTTATCCAACCCTAAACCAAACCCCAATTTTAACTTGAACGTAAGTGTGTCCTGAACTCTAACCCTAACCCTAACCCTAACCCTATGGGCCCATTCACTCTAATGATTCTCATAGACTATAATGGAGAATGGAAAAACATCCAAAATTTTTCGAAATCAAGAGTATGCCCTTCAGTGTGATATGAGAATTTCATCTTATCTAACCCTAAACCAAACCCCAATTTTAACTTGAACATAAGTGTGTCCTGAACTCTAACCCTAACCCTAACCCTAACCCTAACCCTATGGGCCCATTCACTCTAATGATTCTCATAGACTATAATGGAGAATGGAAAAACATCCAAAATTTTTCCAAATCAAGAGTATACCCTTTAGTGCGATATGAAAATTTCATCTTATCCAACCCTAAACCAAACCCCAATTTTAACTTGAACGTAAGTGTGTCCTGAACTCTAACCCTAACCCTAACCCTAACCCTATGGGCCCATTCACTCTAATGATTCTCATAGACTATAATGGAGAATGGAAAAACATCCAAAATTTTTCCAAATCAAGAGTATACCCTTCAGTGTGATATGAGAATTTCATCTTATCCAACCCTAAACCAAACCCCAATTTTAACTTGAACATAAGTGTGTCCTGATCTCTAACCCTAACCCTAACCCTAACCCTATAGGCCCATTCACTCTAATGATTCTCATAGACTATAATGGAGAATGGAAAAACATCCAAAAATTTTCCAAATCAAGAGTATACCCTTTAGTGTGATATGAGAATTTCATCTTATCCAACCCTAAACCAAACCCCAATTTTAACTTGAACATAAGTGTGTCCTGAACTCTAACCCTAACCCTAACCCTAACCCTATGGGCCCATTCACTCTAATGATTCTCATAGACTATAATGGAGAATGGAAAAACATCCAAAATTTTTCCAAATCAAGAGTATACCTTTCAATGTGATATGAGAATTTCATCTTATCCAACCCTAAACCAAACCCCAATTTTAACTTGAACATAAGTGTGTCCTGAACTCTAACCCTAACCCTAACCCTAACCCTATGGGCCCATTCACTCTAATGATTCTCATAGACTATAATGGAGAATGGAAAAACATCCAAAATTTTTCCAAATCAAGAGTATACCTTTCAATGTGATATGAAAATTTCATCTTATCCAACCCTAAACCAAACCCCAATTTTAACTTGAACATAAGTGTGTCCTGAACTCTAACCCTAACCCTAACCCTATGGGCCCATTCACTCTAATGATTCTCATAGACTATAATGGAGAATGGAAAAACATCCAAAATTTTTCCAAATCAAGAGTATACCCTTCAGTGTGATATGAGAATTTCATCTTATCCAACCCTAAACCAAACCCCAATTTTAACTTTAACGTAAGTGTGTCCTGAACTCTAACGCTAACCCTAACCCTAACCCTATGGGCCCATTCACTCTAATGATTCTCATAGACTATAATGGAGAATGGAAAAACATCCAAAATTTTTCCAAATCAAGAGTATACCCTTCAGTGTGATATGAGAATTTCATCTTATCCAACCCTAAACCAAACCCCAATTTTAACTTGAACATAAGTGTGTCCTGAACTCTAACCCTAACCCTAACCCTAACCCTATGGGCCCATTCACTCTAATGATTCTCATAGACTATAATGGAGAATGGAAAAACATCCAAAATTTTTCGAAATCAAGAGTATGCCCTTCAGTGTGATATGAGAATTTCATCTTATCTAACCCTAAACCAAACCCCAATTTTAAATTGAACATAAGTGTGTCCTGAACTCTAACCCTAACCCTAACCCTAACCCTATAGGCCCATTCACTCTAATGATTCTCATAGACTATAATGGAGAATGGAAAAACATCCAAAATTTTTCCAAATCAAGAGTATACCCTTTAGTGTGATATGAAAATTTCATCTTATCCAACCCTAAACCAAACCCCAATTTTAACTTGAACGTAAGTGTGTCCTGAACTCTAACCCTAACCCTAACCCTAACCCTAACCCTATGGGCCCATTCACTCTAATGATTCTCATAGACTATAATGGAGAATGGAAAAACATCCAAAATTTTTCCAAATCAAGAGTATAACCTTCAGTGTGATTTGAGAATTTCATCTTATCCAACCCTAAACCAAACCCCAATTTTAACTTGAACATAAGTGTGTCCTGAACTCTAACCCTAACCCTAACCCTATGGGCCCATTCAGTCTA
The DNA here is from genome assembly GCF_032191835.1 of Heteronotia binoei. Lineage (NCBI taxonomy): Eukaryota > Metazoa > Chordata > Lepidosauria > Squamata > Gekkonidae > Heteronotia > Heteronotia binoei. Next base: position 64,395,174 of record NC_083238.1, on the reverse strand, counting down.
ATGATTCTCATAGACTATAATGGAGAATGGAAAAACATCCAAAATTTTTCCAAATCAAGAGTATACCTTTCAATGTGATATGAAAATTTCATCTTATCCAACCCTAAACCAAACCCCAATTTTAACTTGAACATAAGTGTGTCCTGAACTCTAACCCTAACCCTAACCCTATGGGCCCATTCACTCTAATGATTCTCATAGACTATAATGGAGAATGGAAAAACATCCAAAATTTTTCCAAATCAAGAGTATACCCTTTAGTGCGATATGAAAATTTCATCTTATCCAACCCTAAACCAAACCCCAATTTTAACTTGAACGTAAGTGTGTCCTGAACTCTAACCCTAACCCTAACCCTAACCCTATGGGCCCATTCACGCTAATGATTATCATAGACTATAATGGAGAATGGAAAAACATCCAAAATTTTTCCAAATCAAGAGTATACCCTTCAGTGTGATATGAGAATTTCATCTTATCCAACCCTAAACCAAACCCCAATTTTAACTTGAACATAAGTGTGTCCTGATCTCTAACCCTAACCCTAACCCTAACCCTATAGGCCCATTCACTCTAATGATTCTCATAGACTATAATGGAGAATGGAAAAACATCCAAAAATTTTCCATATCAAGAGTATACCCTTTAGTGTGATATCAGAATTTCATCTTATCCAACCCTAAACCAAACCCCAATTTTAACTTGAACATAAGTGTGTCCTGAACTCTAACCCTAACCCTAACCCTATGGGCCCATTCACTCTAATGATTCTCATAGACTATAATGGAGAATGGAAAAACATCCAAAATTTTTCCAAATCAAGAGTATACCTTTCAATGTGATATGAAAATTTCATCTTATCCAACCCTAAACCAAACCCCAATTTTAACTTGAACATAAGTGTGTCCTGAACTCTAACCCTAACCCTAACCCTATGGGCCCATTCACTCTAATGATTCTCATAGACTAAAATGGAGAATGGAAAAACATCCAAAATTTTTCCAAATCAAGAGTATACCCTTTAGTGCGATATGAAAATTTCATCTTATCCAACCCTAAACCAAACCCCAATTTTAACTTGAACGTAAGTGTGTCCTGAACTCTAACCCTAACCCTAACCCTAACCCTATGGGCCCATTCACGCTAATGATTCTCATAGACTATAATGGAGAATGGAAAAACATCCAAAATTTTTCCAAATCAAGAGTATACCCTTCAGTGTGATATGAGAATTTCATCTTATCCAACCCTAAACCAAACCCCAATTTTAACTTGAACATAAGTGTGTCCTGATCTCTAACCCTAACCCTAACCCTAACCCTATAGGCCCATTCACTCTAATGATTCTCATAGACTATAATCGAGAATGGAAAAACATCCAAAAATTTTCCAAATCAAGAGTATACCCTTTAGTGTGATATCAGAATTTCATCTTATCCAACCCTAAACCAAACCCCAATTTTAACTTGAACATAAGTGTGTCCTGAACTCTAACCCTAACCCTAACCCTAACCCTATGGGCCCATTCACTCTAATGATTCTCATAGACTATAATGGAGAATGGAAAAACATCCAAAATTTTTCCAAATCAAGAGTATACCTTTCAATGTGATATGAGAATTTCATCTTATCCAACCCTAAACCAAACCCCAATTTTAACTTGAACATAAGTGTGTCCTGAACTCTAACCCTAACCCTAACCCTAACCCTATGGGCCCATTCACTCTAATGATTCTCATAGACTATAATGGAGAATGGAAAAACATCCAAAATTTTTCCAAATCAAGAGTATACCTTTCAATGTGATATGAAAATTTCATCTTATCCAACCCTAAACCAAACCCCAATTTTAACTTGAACATAAGTGTGTCCTGAACTCTAACCCTAACCCTAACCCTATGGGCCCATTCACTCTAATGATTCTCATAGACTATAATGGAGAATGGAAAAACATCCAAAATTTTTCCAAATCAAGAGTATACCTTTCAATGTGATATGAAAATTTCATCTTATCCAACCCTAAACCAAACCCCAATTTTAACTTGAACGTGTGTCCTGAACTCTAACCCTAACCCTAACCCTAACCCTATGGGCCCATTCACTCTAATGATTCTCATAGACTATAATGGAGAATGGAAAAACATCCAAAATTTTTCCAAATCAAGAGTATACCCTTCAGTGTGATATGAGAATTTCATCTTATCCAACCCTAAACCAAACCCCAATTTTTACTTGAACGTAAGTGTGTCCTGAACTCTAACCCTAACCCTAACCCTAACCCTATGGGCCCATTCACTCTAATGATTCTCATAGACTATAATGGAGAATGGAAAAACATCCAAAATTTTTCCAAATCAAGAGTATGCCCTTCAGTGTGATATGAGAATTTCATCTTATCTAACCCTAAACCAAACCCCAATTTTAACTTGAACATAAGTGTGTCCTGAACTCTAACCCTAACCCTAACCCTAACCCTAACCCTATGGGCCCATTCACTCTAATGATTCTCATAGACTATAATGGAGAATGGAAAAACATCCAAAATTTTTCCAAATCAAGAGTATACCCTTTAGTGTGATATGAAAATTTCATCTTATCCAACCCTAAACCAAACCCCAATTTTAACTTGAACGTAAGTGTGTCCTGAACTCTAACCCTAACCCTAACCCTATGGGCCCATTCACTCTAATGATTCTCATAGACTATAATGGAGAATGGAAAAACATCCAAAATTTTTCCAAATCAAGAGTATACCCTTCAGTGTGATATGAGAATTTCATCTTATCCAACCCTAAACCAAACCCCAATTTTAACTTGAACATAAGTGTGTCCTGATCTCTAACCCTAACCCTAACCCTAACCCTATGGGCCCATTCACTCTAATGATTCTCATAGACTATAATGGAGAATGGAAAAACATCCAAAATTTTTCCAAATCAAGAGTATACCTTTCAATGTGATATGAAAATTTCATCTTATCCAACCCTAAACCAAACCCCAATTTTAACTTGAACATAAGTGTGTCCTGAACTCTAACCCTAACCCTAACCCTATGGGCCCATTCACTCTAATGATTCTCATAGACTATAATGGAGAATGGAAAAACATCCAAAATTTTTCCAAATCAAGAGTATACCCTTCAGTGTGATATGAGAATTTCATCTTATCCAACCCTAAACCAAACCCCAATTTTAACTTGAACGTAAGTGTGTCCTGAACTCTAACCCTAACCCCAACCCTAACCCTATGGGAACATTCACTCTAATGATTCTCATAGACTATAATGGAGAATGGAAAAACATCCAAAATTTTTCCAAATCAAGAGTATACCCTTCAGTGTGATATGAGAATTTCATCTTATCTAACCCTAAACCAAACCCCAATTTTAACTTGAACATAAGTGTGTCCTGAACTCTAACCCTAACCCTAACCCTAACCCTATGGGCCCATTCACTCTAATGATTCTCATAGACTATAATGGAGAATGGAAAAACATCCAAAAATTTTCCAAATCAAGAGTATACCCTTTAGTGTGATATGAAAATTTCATCTTATCCAACCCTAAACGAAACCCCAATTTTAACTTGAACGTAAGTATGTCCTGAACTCTAACTCTAACCCTAACCCTAACCCTATGGGCCCATTCACTCTAATGATTCTCATAGACTATAATGGAGAATGGAAAAACGTCCAAAATTTTTCCAAATCAAGAGTATACCTTTCAATGTGATATGAAAATTTCATCTTATCCAACCCTAAACCAAACCCCAATTTTAACTTGAACATAAGTGTGTCCTGAACTCTAACCCTAACCCTAACCCTATGGGCCCATTCACTCTAATGATTCACTCTAATGGAGAATGGAAAAACATCCAAAATTTTTCCAAATCAAGAGTATACCCTTCAGTGTGATATGAGAATTTCATCTTATCCAACCCTAAACCAAACCCCAATTTTAACTTGAACGTAAGTGTGTCCTGAACTCTAACCCTAACCCTAACCCTATGGGCCCATTCACTCTAATGATTCTCATAGACTATAATGGAGAATGGAAAAACATCCAAAATTTTTCCAAATCAAGAGTATAACCTTCAGTGTGATTTGAGAATTTCATCTTATCCAACCCTAAACCAAACCCCAATTTTAACTTGAACATAAGTGTGTCCTGAACTCTAACCCTAACCCTATGGGCCCATTCACTCTAATGATTCTCATAGACTATAATGGAGAATGGAAAAACATCCAAAATTTTTCCAAATCAAGAGAATACCCTTTAGTGTGATATGAAAATTTTATCTTATCCAACCCTAAACCAAACCCCAATTTTAACTTGAACGTAAGTGTGTCCTGAACTCTAACCCTAACCCTAACCCTAACCCTATGGGCCCATTCACTCTAATGATTCTCATAGACTATAATGGAGAATGGAAAAACATCCAAAATTTTTCCAAATCAAGAGTATACCTTTCAATGTGATATGAAAATTTCATCTTATCCAACCCTAAACCAAACCCCAATTTTAACTTGAACATAAGTGTGTCCTGAACTCTAACCCTAACCCTAACCCTATGGGCCCATTCACTCTAATGATTCTCATAGACTATAATGGAGAATGAAAAAACATCCAAAATTTTTCCAAATCAAGAGTATACCCTTCAGTGTGATATGAGAATTTCATCTTATCCAACCCTAAACCAAACCCCAATTTTAACTTGAACGTAAGTGTGTCCTGAACTCTAACCCTAACCCTAACCCTAACCCTATGGGCACATTCACTCTAATGATTCTCATAGACTATAATGGAGAATGGAAAAACATCCAAAATTTTTCCAAATCAAGAGTATACCTTTCAATGTGATATGAAAATTTCATCTTATCCAACCCTAAACCAAACCCCAATTTTAACTTGAACATAAGTGTGTCCTGAACTCTAACCCTAACCCTAACCCTATGGGCCCATTCACTCTAATGATTCTCATAGACCAGTGATGGCTAACCTTTTCAGCTTGGTGTGTCGAAAATCGGGAAAAAGTGTAGTCCTCCTCGGGTCGCGTGTCACTTCACCGTGTCACTTCAAGAAATATCAATAATTTGATGATATTTGCAGCCCCAATAAAGAAAGAGGGTTACCAAGTCCAATTCAAGAAATATCTGGGGGCTTTGGGGGCGGAGCCAGGAGACTTTGGGGGTGGAGCCAGGAGACATTGGGGTGGAGCCAGGAACAAGGGTGTGACAAGCATAATTGAACTCCAAGGGAGTTCTGGCCATCACATTTAAAGGGACAGCACACCTTTTAAAATGCCTTTCTTCCATAGGAAATAATGAAGGATAGGGGCACCATCTTTTGGGGCTCATAGAATTGGGCCCCCTGGTCCAATCGTTTTGAAACTTGGGGGGGTATTTTGGGGAGAGGGGGATCCCCTCCTGGGGATTGGTAACCCTGCGGGAAAGGGTGTATCTTTTTTTCTTCCCGCCTTTTCTCCTCCAGCGCTTGCCAAGGGAAGCCAAGGGGGGCGACCCAATGCTCCCCTCCCCTTGCTCTTTTGCAACCCACACACAGCCCCCATCGCCCACCCCCTTCCTCCTCTTCCAAGCTGAAAAGGGCAGCTTGTCCTTTAAATCTGAAACCCCGCCTCCGGCAGGCGGCCATGAGAAAGAGCGAGAGAGCAAAGTGAGAAAGATCATGTTGGTTGCAAAAAAAAAAAAAAAAACAGGACCGGGTGGAGGGGGGGGCAGCCCCACAACAGGCCCAAGAGCGACGCCCCCCTCGGGCATTGCACCCCACACACACTGCTGCAATGCCATCTCTGCCTCCCCCTCCCCCAGCCGCTCCGTGCAAACAAACGAAAAAAAACACGCCTGCCTTGCTCCTGCATTTGCAAAGCCCCGGCATTGCAAAGGCGCGACCCGCCGAGGAGGGCACTTCTTTCCCCCCCGCCTCTTTTTTTGCAATCCTCTTTTTTTCTTTCTTGCTGTACCCACCTATTTCCTCAGGCCCCGGGGAGGGCGGGAAAAGGGGGTTGAAAAGCTCGGCCCTGTTGCGAGGAGGAGGAGGCGCGTTTGGCTGCCTCTGCTTTGGGTAGGGGACGGGTTGCGCCAGGAGGCTGTCTCCTCCCACCCCCAGGTCAAGGCGAGGCGCTGGCAGCGTCGGCCAACCTTCCCTCCCACCCCCAACCTTCCCTCCCACCCCCACCCCCGGCCTGGAGCCGGGGAAAGAGGCAGCGGCGGCCCGCTGCGCTGCTGCCGCCTCTTCTCGCCTTCACCTTAGCAGCTGCTGCTCCTCCGAGACGGGCTCAGCAGCCTCCGAAGGACTCGCGGCTCGCCACGCTCCTTGATTTCCAGTGTGTCAGCCAAATTGCCTCGCGTGTCACCAGTGACACGCGTGTCATAGGTTCGCCATCATGGTCATAGACTATAATGGAGAATGGAAAAACATCCAAAATTTTTCCAAATCAAGAGTATACCTTTCAATGTGATATGAAAATTTCATCTTATCCAACCCTAAACCAAACCCCAATTTTAACTTGAACGTAAGTGTGTCCTGAACTCTAACCCTAACCCTAACCCTAACCCTATGGGCCCATTCACTCTAATGATTCTCATAGACTATAATGGAGAATGGAAAAACATCCAAAATTTTTCCAAATCAAGAATATACCCTTCAGTGTGATATGAGAATTTCATCTTATCCAACCCTAAACCAAACCCCAATTTTAACTTGAACGTAAGTGTGTCCTGAACTCTAACCCTAACCCTAACCCTAACCCTATGGGCCCATTCACTCTAATGATTCTCATAGACTATAATGGAGAATGGAAAAACATCCAAAATTTTTCCAAATCAAGAGTATACCCTTTAGTGTGATATGAAAATTTCATCTTATCCAACCCTAAACCAAACCCCAATTTTAACTTGAACGTAAGTGTGTCCTGAACTCTAACCCTAACCCTAACCCTATGGGCCCATTCACTCTAATGATTCTCATAGACTATAATGGAGAATGGAAAAACATCCAAAATTTTTCCAAATCAAGAGTATACCCTTCAGTGTGATATGAGAATTTCATCTTATCCAACCCTAAACCAAACCCCAATTTTAACTTGAACATAAGTGTGTCCTGATCTCTAACCCTAACCCTAACCCTAACCCTATGGGCCCATTCACTCTAATGATTCTCATAGACTATAATGGAGAATGGAAAAACATCCAAAATTTTTCCAAATCAAGAGTATACCTTTCAATGTGATATGAAAATTTCATCTTATCCAACCCTAAACCAAACCCCAATTTTAACTTGAACATAAGTGTGTCCTGAACTCTAACCCTAACCCTAACCCTATGGGCCCATTCACTCTAATGATTCTCATAGACTATAATGGAGAATGGAAAAACATCCAAAATTTTTCCAAATCAAGAGTATACCCTTCAGTGTGATATGAGAATTTCATCTTATCCAACCCTAAACCAAACCCCAATTTTAACTTGAACGTAAGTGTGTCCTGAACTCTAACCCTAACCCTAACCCTAACCCTATGGGCACATTCACTCTAATGATTCTCATAGACTATAATGGAGAATGGAAAAACATCCAAAATTTTTCCAAATCAAGAGTATACCCTTCAGTGTGATATGAGAATTTCATCTTATCTAACCCTAAACCAAACCCCAATTTTAACTTGAACATAAGTGTGTCCTGAACTCTAACCCTAACCCTAACCCTAACCCTATGGGCCCATTCACTCTAATGATTCTCATAGACTATAATGGAGAATGGAAAAACATCCAAAAATTTTCCAAATCAAGAGTATACCCTTTAGTGTGATATGAAAATTTCATCTTATCCAACCCTAAACGAAACCCCAATTTTAACTTGAACGTAAGTATGTCCTGAACTCTAACTCTAACCCTAACCCTAACCCTATGGGCCCATTCACTCTAATGATTCTCATAGACTATAATGGAGAATGGAAAAACATCCAAAATTTTTCCAAATCAAGAGTATACCTTTCAATGTGATATGAAAATTTCATCTTATCCAACCCTAAACCAAACCCCAATTTTAACTTGAACATAAGTGTGTCCTGAACTCTAACCCTAACCCTAACCCTATGGGCCCATTCACTCTAATGATTCACTCTAATGGAGAATGGAAAAACATCCAAAATTTTTCCAAATCAAGAGTATACCCTTCAGTGTGATATGAGAATTTCATCTTATCCAACCCTAAACCAAACCCCAATTTTAACTTGAACATAAGTGTGTCCTGAACTCTAACCCTAACCCTAACCCTAACCCTATGGGCCCATTCACTCTAATGATTCTCATAGACTATAATGGAGAATGGAAAAACATCCAAAATTTTTCCAAATCAAGAGTATACCTTTCAATGTGATATGAAAATTTCATCTTATCCAACCCTAAACCAAACCCCAATTTTAACTTGAACATAAGTGTGTCCTGAACTCTAACCCTAACCCTAACCCTAACCCTATGGGCCCATTCACTCTAATGATTCTCATAGACTATAATGGAGAATGGAAAAACATCCAAAATTTTTCCAAATCAAGAGTATACCCTTCAGTGTGATATGAGAATTTCATCTTATCCAACCCTAAACCAAACCCCAATTTTAACTTGAACATAAGTGTGTCCTGATCTCTAACCCTAACCCTAACCCTAACCCTATAGGCCCATTCACTCTAATGATTCTCATAGACTATAATGGAGAATGGAAAAACATCCAAAAATTTTCCAAATCAAGAGTATACCCTTTAGTGTGATATGAGAATTTCATCTTATCCAACCCTAAACCAAACCCCAATTTTAACTTGAACATAAGTGTGTCCTGAACTCTAACCCTAACCCTAACCCTAACCCTATGGGCCCATTCACTCTAATGATTCTCATAGACTATAATGGAGAATGGAAAAACATCCAAAATTTTTCCAAATCAAGAGTATACCTTTCAATGTGATATGAGAATTTCATCTTATCCAACCCTAAACCAAACCCCAATTTTAACTTGAACATAAGTGTGTCCTGAACTCTAACCCTAACCCTAACCCTAACCCTATGGGCCCATTCACTCTAATGATTCTCATAGACTATAATGGAGAATGGAAAAACATCCAAAATTTTTCCAAATCAAGAGTATACCTTTCAATGTGATATGAAAATTTCATCTTATCCAACCCTAAACCAAACCCCAATTTTAACTTGAACATAAGTGTGTCCTGAACTCTAACCCTAACCCTAACCCTATGGGCCCATTCACTCTAATGATTCTCATAGACTATAATGGAGAATGGAAAAACATCCAAAATTTTTCCAAATCAAGAGTATACCCTTCAGTGTGATATGAGAATTTCATCTTATCCAACCCTAAACCAAACCCCAATTTTAACTTGAACGTAAGTGTGTCCTGAACTCTAACCCTAACCCTAACCCTAACCCTATGGGCCCATTCACTCTAATGATTCTCATAGACTATAATGGAGAATGGAAAAACATCCAAAATTTTTCCAAATCAAGAGTATGCCCTTCAGTGTGATATGAGAATTTCATCTTATCTAACCCTAAACCAAACCCCAATTTTAACTTGAACATAAGTGTGTCCTGAACTCTAACCCTAACCCTAACCCTAACCCTAACCCTATGGGCCCATTCACTCTAATGATTCTCATAGACTATAATGGAGAATGGAAAAACATCCAAAATTTTTCCAAATCAAGAGTATACCCTTCAGTGTGATATGAGAATTTCATCTTATCCAACCCTAAACCAAACCCCAATTTTAACTTGAACATAAGTGTGTCCTGATCTCTAACCCTAACCCTAACCCTATGGGCCCATTCACTCTAATGATTCTCATAGACTATAATGGAGAATGGAAAAGTATCCAAAATTTTTCCAAATCAAGAGTATACCTTTCAATGTGATATGAAAATTTCATCTTATCCAACCCTAAACCAAACCCCAATTTTAACTTGAACATAAGTGTGTCCTGAACTCTAACCCTAACCCTAACCCTATGGGCCCATTCACTCTAATGATTCTCATAGACTATAATGGAGAATGGAAAAACATCCAAAATTTTTCCAAATCAAGAGTATACCCTTTAGTGTGATATGAAAATTTCATCTTATCCAACCCTAAACCAAACCCCAATTTTAACTTGAACGTAAGTGTGTCCTGAACTCTAACCCTAACCCTAACCCTAACCCTATGGGCCCATTCACTCTAATGATTCTCATAGACTATAATGGAGAATGGAAAAACATCCAAAATTTTTCCAAATCAAGAGTATACCCTTCAGTGTGATATGAGAATTTCATCTTATCCAACCCTAAACCAAACCCCAATTTTAACTTGAACATAAGTGTGTCCTGATCTCTAACCCTAACCCTAACCCTAACCCTATAGGCCCATTCACTCTAATGATTCTCATAGACTATAATGGAGAATGGAAAAACATCCAAAAATTTTCCAAATCAAGAGTATACCCTTTAGTGTGATATGAGAATTTCATCTTATCCAACCCTAAACCAAACCCCAATTTTAACTTGAACATAAGTGTGTCCTGAACTCTAACCCTAACCCTAACCCTAACCCTATGGGCCCATTCACTCTAATGATTCTCATAGACTATAATGGAGAATGGAAAAACATCCAAAATTTTTCCAAATCAAGAGTATACCTTTCAATGTGATATGAGAATTTCATCTTATCCAACCCTAAACCAAACCCCAATTTTAACTTGAACATAAGTGTGTCCTGAACTCTAACCCTAACCCTAACCCTAACCCTATGGGCCCATTCACTCTAATGATTCTCATAGACTATAATGGAGAATGGAAAAACATCCAAAATTTTTCCAAATCAAGAGTATACCTTTCAATGTGATATGAAAATTTCATCTTATCCAACCCTAAACCAAACCCCAATTTTAACTTGAACATAAGTGTGTCCTGAACTCTAACCCTAACCCTAACCCTATGGGCCCATTCACTCTAATGATTCTCATAGACTATAATGGAGAATGGAAAAACATCCAAAATTTTTCCAAATCAAGAGTATACCCTTCAGTGTGATATGAGAATTTCATCTTATCCAACCCTAAACCAAACCCCAATTTTAACTTGAACGTAAGTGTGTCCTGAACTCTAACCCTAACCCTAACCCTAACCCTATGGGCCCATTCACTCTAATGATTCTCATAGACTATAATGGAGAATGGAAAAACATCCAAAATTTTTCCAAATCTAGAGTATACCCTTCAGTGTGATATGAGAATTTCATCTTATCTAACCCTAAACCAAACCCCAATTTTAACTTGAACATAAGTGTGTCCTGAACTCTAACCCTACCCCTAACCCTAACCCTATGGGCCCATTCACTCTAATGATTCTCATAGACTATAATGGAGAATGGAAAAACATCCAAAAATTTTCCAAATCAAGAGTATACCCTTTAGTGTGATATGAAAATTTCATCTTATCCAACCCTAAACCAAACCCCAATTTTAACTTGAACGTAAGTGTGTCCTGAACTCTAACCCTAACCCTAACCCTATGGGCCCATTCACTCTAATGATTC